>NC_046296.1:22882169-23187012 GCF_004115265.2 Rhinolophus ferrumequinum | reverse complement strand
TCTAAGCAATAAAAACAGCAGGTGGATAAATATAGGTTGTGATTGCTTAGAATATAAACTTAGTATACTGTATCATCAGAAGTCTTAAATTATTGGCACTTGACTCCCCTGCAGACTATAGGAGTAAATTTCTTCATTTATCATCATGCCACAATAGTCTTTATAGCAAATGTAGACTCTAGGATAGGTGATTGGAGTCATCATATTCTGCAATATGAACCATGTGAAGACAAATTTTCTTGGTGAATGAGTTGAATGAAAGATTAAATTCAACCATAGGAGTTTTGAGTGTTCATTTTATTCCAGCATTTTTTATACAGTTTAAATAATTCATATTTCCTCCCCACCCCCTTCCCTTTTTCTTCCATAATCTTCCAGGGTGGGGAGGGGGAAGGGGGTAGTTAAGGGGTAGGAGCAAAGAAAATACTTGATCCCATTTGGTAGAATGACACCATGCAAAATATAGTCAAATACGCGCACGTGCACACACACACACACACACACACACACACACACACACTTACACATGAGAGAAAGAAAAATTTCCAAAATCCAATTGTAATTCAACTATTACAATGCTTTGTTATTTGATTTTATTAAATTCTGTTTTTAAAATAATAAATAGATTTCTATGTGGGATTGTAAACCATTTCAAATAGTTTTCTTTTATACATTTGATGATAGGTCTTCAGTCTTTATGCATATCACAGTGGTTATACTAGAATAACTGAGGCCTATCCTTTTATTGTGAAGAGAACATTTGGAGTAATCTCAAGTATTTTATACTTAGATCAGACTAGGATCACACTTTCTTCTTCTTGCATATATTTCAATCCAGACTAGTAAGCCCTAGGATCAAAGTAAAGGTCAGGTTTTTCTAGCCCTGAAACTCATATTTGGAAACTTATATTTCTTAATGCTTTGAATAATTTTAAATGTTTTCTATGGCATTCAAATTTTAATTTTTAATCTAATCCCTCAGCTAAGATCATATTAACCTTTAGCACCATTATGTGGATGCTAATGGACCATGGTTAATGGACCAGAATTTAAGTAGGCCTACAATTATTTTGCTCAAAATAGACTGAGTGTTAGTAACAGAAAGAAATATAAGACTAACAGGAAGATTTGGAACTAAATGTTAAAAAATCATTGCTGCAATTTTAGTTACACTAGTGACCAGAGATCTAGAATTCTGTTTTGGTTGCAAGACCATCCATCACAGTCATGTAGACCAGATGTCATTTTTAGATGAACAAAAAAGAGCTCCAAACAAAATATTTCAGGTTTTCAGTGAATTTTTAAAATTAACATAATTCAACAAAATCCACGTGGAAATTGTCTATACCAGTCAAGGACATGAAACCTATCAGCATCACTGGACTATTTTTCCATTTGGAGGTCCTTGATTCCATAATCCAATTCAATTTAATGAATAGAGGATGGAATTTTAACTTAATATTAAATAAAACACACCTTCTCCTTAAATTCCATGCCCATCCAATTTGCTCTTTAAAAAGACAATTTAGTAAGTAAAAAATGAAATTCATTTTGTTTTGGGTTTCTATCAATCCCATGTTCTTTATTTTGTGAAATATTCTGATAAAACTAGAAGGGAAAGTCAATTTATTATTTTATTGTTGCCAAATACCCAATTATCCCAAATATTAGATAGAAACTCCTTTTATCTTCAATGACCAAAACTGGTAAGGCCCTCCCAATATTCATCCCACCACATGGGATCTAGACGCAATTTCATCTTATTCTCTTGGGAATCTTACACCATTCACTACCTATGCTTTCACCTATCCTTATTTTCAAACTTCTTTTTTTACCACATTCTTTCCATTGACATTTAAGCAAATTCAAGTCTTCTTCAGACACACAGAAGCAGCCACATTAAGACTGGTAGAAAGGGGGAGACATGGAATGGGCTGATCCCACACCTGTGTGTGTCCACTAAAAATCAGGAAGGATCCCCAGGAGGAGTGAAGTGTACCAGCCCCACATCAGAATCCCCAGCCCAGGGTCTCAGTGCCAAGAAGAGAAGTTCCCATAACTTCTGGCTATGAAAACCAGCAGAGATTGGGGCTGAGTGAGAAGAAGGGTGACCGGAGTCCCAGGCTATCATCTTAAAGGGCCCATGCATAGACTTACTCACTGACAGACCCACTTACTCTGAGCTCCAGTACTGGAACAGCAGCTCCAAAGGCACCAGGGACATACAGGGAGGAAATGAATTGTCTGGCTTCAGGGAGAAGGCTAGAGGGACACTTGCTCCCTGAAGGAGGAGCGGGTAGAGCCATTATTTCTTTGTAGAGCCCACCCCCTTCCAGGGTGCAGACAGAGGTGGCCACTATATCTGAGTCTCCATCAACAGGGCTAACACCATTTATTTGCCCTGATTCCCTGAAATCCCAGATCTCCCAACTTTTGGGCCCACCTAAGACACTTCCAGTGGCTTTTCAGTATAAATGGCTTGTCTTGGCACATACTGCATACTTTCCTAAAATTTCTCAAAGGTTCACAAAACCCAAACAAGCAGAATCTGGCTTCAGCATGTCCTGTACCTCTGGCTGAGTAGCCCTAAGCCCAGCACTAGCAACAGCCAGCCTTGGTTTGGGGTTTGACCTCTTGAGGCACCTCCAAGCCCAGCTCAGGCAGTGACCGTCTCTGGGTTGCTTTGTGGCTCATGCAAGGGCACAGGCTGTGGCTGAACTTGACTCTCAGTGGGGTTCCTCCCAGGAGGCCCCAGGCCTGGCACACCCGGTAGCCAGCATCTGACCTAGCTGGAGCATTACCCATCCACAGGGCACACTGGGCAGGCACCAGAGCCATGCTTAAGCAAATCCTGCTGCTATGCAACAGCTCCTCCACTGTAGTCATGGCCAGTCCTCAGAACCAATCAGCCCAAGGGTCAATCCCTCCTACTGATGTGCAAATATCAAACAAGGCTCAACTACAACAGGAGGGCACACACAACCCACACAAGGGACACACCTAGAGTACCCAGCTCAGGTGACCAGGAAGACTGAGACACTGAGTCCTACAGAAAACCTACTTACTACATAAGGCCACTCTACAAAGACTGGGAGGCAAAGCAGTTCTGTGTAATATATAGAAACAAACACAGGGAGAGAGCCAAAATCAGAAAAAAAGAAATATGGCCCAAATAAATGAATAGAACAAAGCTTCAGAAAAATAACTGAACACAATGGAGACAGGCAATCTACTAGATGCAAAGTTCAAAATACTGGTTATAAGGATTCAGTGATCTAGGAAGAACTTCCAAAAGAAGATAAGAAACACAAAAATGAAGACAGAAAACAGAAAAAAAAAGAACAAGTCAGAAATAAAAAATACACTAACTGAAATGAAGAATACATTAGAGGGAATCAACAGTAGATTAGATGAAACAGAGTAGTATCAAATAAGCGATTTAGAAGATAAAGTACCAGAAAACATCCAATCAGAACAGCAAAAAGAAAAAAGAATCCAAAAAAATGAGGACAGCTTAAGGGGCCTCTGGGACAATACCAAGCATACCAACATTGGCATCTTAGGGGTACCAGAAGGAAAAGAGAGAGAGCAAGGAATTGGAAACTTATTTGAAGAAATAATTATAGAAAACTTCCTTAACCTGGTGAAAAAAGAAATATACAAACTCAGGAAGCACAGCGAGTTCCAAATAAGATGAACCCAAAGAGACTCACACCAAGACTCATCGTAATTTAAATGCCAAAGGTTAAAGACAAAGAGAGAATCTTAAAAGCACCAAGAGAAAAGCAGTTAGTTATCTAGCTCCCATATCTAGGAGCTCCCATAAGATTGTCAGCTGATTTCTCAACAGAAACATTGCAGGCCAGAGGGATTGGCAGAAAATATTCAAAGTGATAAAAAGCAAGGACTTACGACCAGGATTACTCTATGCAGCAAAGCTATCATTTAGAATCAAAAGACAGAAAAAGATCTCCCCAGACAGGAAAAAAAAAAAAAAAAGCTAAAGGAGTTCATCAACACCAAACCAGAATTACAAGAAATTTTAGAGGAACTTCTTTAAGACCATATATATATATGAACAACAAAATGAAAATATATATTTATTAACAATTACTTTAATGTAAATGGAATAAATTTTCCATTCAAAAGATAGGCTGGCTGAATGAAGAAGAAAACAAGATCCTTACATATGCTGCCTACAAGAGATTCACTTCAGATTGAAAGACACACAGAGATTGAAAGTAAAGGGATGGAAAAAGATATTTCATAAAAATGGAAACAACAACAACAAAATTTGGGGTAGCAATATTTATACCAGACAAAATATACTTTAAAACAAAGACTATAAAAGAGACAAAGAAGGATCCACTAATCCCACTTCTATGTATTTATCCAAGGAAACCCAAAATACAACTTCAAGAGAATATGTAAATCCATATGTTCATTGCAACATTGTTTTTACAATGGCCAAGATGTGGAGGCAACTTGGGAGTCTGTCAATGGATGAATGGATAAAGAGGAAGTGGTACATATATACAGTTGAATATTGCTCAGCCATAGAAGGGAATAGGTTCTTGCCATCTGTGGTGGCATGGATGGACCTGAAGGGTATTGTGCTAAGTAGAGTATGTCACACAGTGAAAGACAGATGCAATGTGATTTTGCTTATATGTGGAATCTGAAGAACAAAATAAGCAAAAGAGAAACATACTCATAGATACAGAGAACATTTTGATGGTTGCCAGAAGGGAAGAAGGTTGTGAGTGGGTGAAAAAGGGAAAGGGATTAAGAAGTACAAATTGGTTGTTACAAAGTAGTCATAGGGATGTAGGGTATAGCATAAAGAATATAGTCAATAATATTGTCATAATATGTGTAGTGTCAGATGTGTACTAGATTTATCAGGGTGATAGATGGGAAGCAAGTTGGGGGTCAGGGTGAAAAAGATGAAGCCAATAAGAAGTACATTTTGGTAATTACAAAACAGTCATTGGGATGTAAAGTAAAGCATAGGGAATATAGTCAATAATTTGTTAATAACTATGTATATTGACAAGTGGGTACTAGACTAGTCAGAGGCATCACTTCTTAAATTATATAAGTTTCTAACCACTATGCTGTACACCTAAAATTAATATAAAATAATATTAAATGTCAACTGTAATTGAAAAATTTTAAAAAGGGGGGGAAAGGATGGAGGGGACAAAGAGGTTCAAATTTCCAGGTTTAAAACAAATAAGTCATGAGATGTACAGCATAGGGAATATACAGTGTGATCAAACAATACAGTGAATGTTTAAATAAGAACCAATTATTACAGTAAAAGATACATTGTCATTGCTCCCCCTCAAAATACTCCTCCTTGCTTCAAACACACTTATGCCATCATTCTTGCCACTTTCTGAAGCAGTTCTGGAAGTCCTCTTTCTTGAGTATCTTTAGCTGCACTCTTGTGGCTGCCTCAATGTCCTGAATCATTTTGACTTTGGGAAAGAGCCAGAAGTCTCACGGTGCCAGACCCCGTGAATAAGGTGAATGAGGACACACCATAATGTTTTTACTTGACAGAAATTGCAGTACCAGAAGTGATGTGTGAAATGGAGCCTCTGGGATAAAAAACTACGGTGAATGCTGCTGCCGAGTGCCATCCAACGAAAAGACAGGGATCTCCAATACAGGAAGTGACATATCGAACCTTAGTAACAGTGTGTGATAAGTTTCAACTTGTTCGGTGCAGTCAGTTGGGTGTGAGCTATGGTTGAGAGAAGGTGTGTTTTCAAGTGTGCCGTAAATCATCCTCCATCATGACAACGCTCCATGTCACACATCGCTTCTGGTATACGGCAATTTCTGTCAAATAAAAACATTATAGTGTGTCCTCATCCAACTTATTCACTGGATCTGGCACCGTGCTACTTCTGGCTCTTCCCCAAAATCAAAATGATTCAGGATATCAAAGCAGACACAACAGTGCAACTAAAGACACTCATGAAAGAAGTCTTTCAGATCTGCTTCAGAAAGTGGCAAGAATGATAGAATAAGTGTGTTTGAAGCGAGAGGGAGTATTTTGAAAGAGATTAATGGCAATGTGTCTTTTACTGCAATCATTTTGTTTCAATTTAAACATTCACTGTATTGTTTGATCATACCTTGTATGTCAAATATATATTTCTGATGTTGTTGTAGGTTGGTGTCCCCAGAAGCAGACCCCAAGAATTTGAATGTTAAGTAGTTTATTTTGGAAATAATCACAGGAAACACCAGTAAAGGAGTGGGGAAGTGAGAAAGGGAAGGAAGCTAACCACGGTGTGTTATCAGCCAGTTACCAGTGTGAGCTAGTGGAACTCCATCCCCCTGGGGAGCTCTGGGACATGGTGTCTAGGAGCTCAGGGATGAGTAGGTCCAGCACTGTAATGTCCCCAGAAACAGCCCTAAAGAATTTTCTTTAAAAGTCATTTTACAGCTGAATATAGTGTAGATTATATTTATACTCAGTGACTTTCACTATGCTGTATTTCTGTCTCTCTTTCTAGAAAGATGTATATACAATTGATTCAAATTGGTTTAAGGAGGGTATTACCCTATTGTGAGGGAAGAGGAAAGACTAAAGCTTATTGGACTTCGATAATAGATGATGATGATGACAACGATAATGATGATGAGATGTGCCACATAGTTTGTCAGATAGGTCTATACCCTTTGAAACTATGATGGGGACACATTGTGTCCCCCTTTTAACAGGCTGCTTATCTGCTCTGCTTATTTGGGGACATATCCCTGGTTCTTGGTCCATTCTTCTTGTCTCCTGTTTCATAGGCAGCAAATCTTCCTTTTTACACTATTACACAATTTCTTTTCTTATGAATGATCTTCCCAGAGCACACTGTCATCTTACATTCTGCTAAGTCCCTTGGCCAGTGACAATTGAGTGCACAGGTGCTCTCTGCTCATGCAGCCAGTGCTGTGGAACCATTATAAACACTAATAAAAATAACTACATGAGGTGGGGGGAATATGGCATATGTTTATGATAATGACGCTATGATTTTAAGTATAGAGTAGAAAGTAAGGGAAGCCTGAAAGATCATGCCTTACATTAAGAAAAGGAAAAATCATTTTACCCTCCCAAAGATCACAGCCACACTTTAATCCATTAGTCCAGGAGGCAAGTTAGTGTATTGCTTATGTGAGTAGGCTGTATTATCAAACTGCTTATGTGAGAACCACAGCTCTACCAATTTGCTAGTTTCCATTCCTGAAACATAGGAATAACAACAGTGTCTGGTGTTGTTATACAGATTAAATGAGATGTTCCATGGAAAGCATCAAACACAGTGCTTCGTGTATACTGGGCACTTGATAAATGTAGGCTGTTGTGATTAAATAGAATTAGTCTGCGTCTGCTGGCCATGTCCTAGGCACATGTCCTATATGTGCCTGACACTAACGCATCTGCTCTAACTTTTGTTCTCTGGCAAGAAAAAAATAGTGTAAAGAGAGGGGCTCCATTTGACACATCCAAATTTCGTACTTGGCCTTTTCCAAATCCCTATCGAAACCTCACCATCCGTGTCCAATTCCAAGAAGTAGGGGTAGCGTATGTCTTCCATCTCCCCAGGAGGATCCAAAATATCTGGAGGTTGGCTTTGTGGAACTCTCCTCCCAAGGGAAATGTAGAATCCGCTCTGTTATTTTAATTAAATACCCTTGTGTGTGCATTGATGCATTTGGTCCACTGATAACTCCTGTCTCATATTACACACATCTTCCTTTAGTCCTAACATCACATATGCCTGGAAAATTAAAAGTGTCCTAAGATTAGGGAATCATCTGGTTCACCTGAGGTCCAGAGATGACATGGGCTCCATACCTTACACCATTATGCTTACTTGAGAGCTACAAATCTAGACAAGAGATGTGTGTTCCTGGGTTTCTGGGGTTTTTTCCCTTCCACTCTCTGTTTGGTGGTAGCAGAGAACATCCCACTCCCTTGCAAAGAACTGAATTCCTGACAGAGGAGTCATAATATGGGTGAACCTAAAATACAATCAGAATTTTCATATTTAAAATAAAAGGAAGACTTTTCTCCTCATACACTGATTCATATAGGTTAGCAATTTTCTTACTGAGTGAGTGTTAGAGTTCTTTAAGAATATATTGAAGGTTCTGATGTCTTACTTCTGAGATTAAATATCATTTATGGATGCAGAAATCTGCTGTTAGCAATTTTTAAAAATGTTTAAGTAACAATATTTAACTTTGCTTTAAATGAACCATGTAATGGTTCTTTTGAAGAAAGGGTAAGTATAATATTTATAAATATGCAACCAAATATACATAGACATATATATATACATATACACACACCCACATAGGAATATGTGTGTGTATACATATATATATATATATATATATGTATACACACATATATATGTATATATGTATGTATGTATATGTACATATTCATTAATATATATACCAGGGGTGCCAAAAAATGTATACCCATGACTTGCATTCATCTTTTGTTATTGGTATATATTGAGTATTACAATTTTAATACAGTTTTTTCCTTTCTTAAAATGTGTATACTTTTTTTGGCGTCCTCTGTATACACACACACACACACACACACACACGTGTACGTGCATTGCTCAACCATAGGTTGACATTCATCAGGTGATATATCATCTCTGAAATCTCAGCACTTTCCGGGTGTAAATGCAGGAGATAGGCACTGCAGGTACTCCCCATTGTGAGTTATGGTTTATATAATAATTTGCTCAGCTGAGTAGCAGTCTAATGATTTGCAATCAGCAATGCTTTCTCCTGATTCAGCTGATGTCTCAGCTTCTTCACAGTATTCATTAAGTAATTTTTTGATATTTATGTTCCACTCCTGTACTTTATTTTCTAGCACAGTGGTTAACATGTAGGAAATCTGTGACAGCCAAGTTTAATCACCACAACGAAGAGACTCAGTTCATTACATGTTTGTTTATGTTTAGTTATTTGAAAATTGCCTGGCACTGAATAATGCATTTTGAGTCAAATGGTTGTATTACGGTTGTGGTTGTGGTTAGAGCAAGATGGGCAGTGTGAAAGGTCTTCAGGATCAGAGCAGTGACAGCAAGGGGCAAGGGGGTGAGGCAGAGGTCAGATTAGAATTACCTATTCTAGCAGCCAGGCAGGAAAAGTAAAGAGCTGAAAGAAATTAATTTATCTCAGTAGATTTTGAAACTACCAACATAATAAAGGCCATATATGACAAACTCTCAGCTAATATCATACTTAATGGTGAAAAACTGAAAGCTTTTCCTCTAAAATCAGGAATAAGACAGGGATGCCCTTGCCACCACTGTTATTCAACATAGTATTAGAAGTCCTAGCCAGAGCAATCAGCAAGAGAAAGAAATAAAAGGCATCCAAATTGGGAATGAAGAAGTTAAATCGTCACTTTTTGACATGGCATGATTCTTTATATAGAAAACCCTAAAGACTCCACCAAAAAACTATTAGAAACAATAAACAAATACAGTAAAGTTGCATGATACAAAATCAATGTACAAAACCCCATTGCATTCCTGTATACTAACAATAAAATTTCAGAAAAAGAAATGAAAAAAAACAATTCCTTTTGCAATTGCAACAAAGAGAATAAAATACCTAGGAATAAACTTAACAAAGTATGTGAAGGATCTATACACTGAAAACTATAAGATGTTATTAAAAGAAATTGAAGAAGACACAAAGAAAAGGGAAGATATTCTGTGTTCATAAATTGGAAGAATCACCATAGGTAAAATGACCATATTATCCAAAGCAATATACAGATTTCATGCAATCTCCACCAAAATCCAATGGCATTTTTTCAAGAAATAGAACAAAAAAATCATCAGATTTGTATGGAATCACAAAGACCCTGAATAGCCAAAGCAATCTTAAGAAAAAAAAGACTACGGCTAAAGGTATCACATTCCCTGATTTGAATTTATACTACAAAGTGACAATAATCAAAACAGCATGGTATTGTCAGGAAAACAGACACACAGACCAATGGAATAGAATTGAGAATCCAGAAATAAACCCACATAGATGTGGGCAGATAATTTTCAATACAGGAGCCAAAAACATACAATGGAGAAAAGAAAGCCTCTTCAATAAGTGCTGGGAAAATTGGAAACCCAAGTACAAAAGAATGAAGCTAGATTGCTATCTGTCACCATATACAAAAGCTAACTCAAAATGGATCAAAGAATTAAACATAAGACCTGAAGAAACAAATTGCATAGAAGAAAGCATAGGTACTAAACTGTGGACCTTGGGTTCAGAGAGGATTTTATGAATTTGACCTCAAGACAAGGGAAGTAAAAGCAAAAATAAATGAATGGAACTATATCTAACTGAAAAGCTTCCACACAGCAAAAGAAACTGTCAACAAAACAAAGAGGCAACCAACCAAATGGGAAAAGATATTTACAAACAGCACCTCTGATAAAGGCATAATATCCAAAATATGTAAAGAACTCATACCACTCAACAACAACAAAACAATCCAATTAAAAAATGGGTAGAGTACCTGAACAAACACTTCTCCCAAGAAGACATAGAAACAGCCAAGATATATGAAAAAATGCTACTAGGGAAACACAAATCAAAACCACAGTGAGATACCACCTCACACCTGTCAGAATGGCTATTTTCAAAAAGACAAATAATAACAAGTGTTGGAGATGCTGTGGAGAAAAAGGCTGTTGGTGGGAATACAGATTGGTGCAGCCACTATGGAAGGCAGTGTGGAGATTCTTCAATCCCTCTTCTGGGTATCTACCAAAAAAAAATCTGAAAACATTTATCTATAAAGATATGTGTACTCTTATGTTCATTGCAGCATTATTCATGGTGGCCAAGACATGGAAACAACCAAAATATCCTTTGACAGATAATTGGATAAAGAAGATGTGGTACAAATACACAATGGAGTATTATTCGGCCATAAGAAAAGATGAAATACTGCCATTTGAGGTGACATAGAGGGATCTTGAGATGATCATGCTAAGCAAAATAAGTCAGACAGAAAAAGTCGAGAACCATATGACTTCATTCACATGTGGGATATAAAACTGAAAGCAACAAAGGAACAAGATAAACAAACAAAGGAAAAAAAGCTTATAGATACAGACAACAACTTAGTGGTTACCAAAGGGTAAGGGGGGAGGCGGGTGGTAGAAGAGGGTAAAGGGAGTCAAATATATGGTGATGGAAGGAGAACTGACTCTGGGTGATGAACACACAATGTGATACTATAGATGATGTATTATAGAATGGTACACTTGAAACCCATATAATTAACTAACCAATGTCACCCCAATAAATTTCATAAGATTTTTTAAAAGGCATCACTAGTGACTCATAAACAGCTGGTGAGAGGAATGGATGATATAGAAATAGGACATAGGCCCTAGTCTGACTCTTGTATGGAAGCAGTGGCCAAAGAAATGGCTTTGATGGGGATATCACGTTTCCAAGTTATTCTGAAAGCAAATCAAATTCATTTCTCAAATGAATGTGCTTTATGTTCTCATTACTCTTGAACTCAGGGCAGACTGCTTTGCAATGCCTTCACCCTCACCCTCGTACGTATGTGGGGATCATAAGAAAACCACTGTGCTTGATACAGAGTAAGTCCTTAATAAATATTGGCTGTTGTTATTCTTGAGTATATGCTAAACATTTTATTGCCAGTATTCAGAAAGAGCTTATATCAACACAATATAAACTGCACAAATATTTTATCAGTTTTATTTAGGAGGCTTCCCCCATTGTTAGATTAGTTCACTTTTTTTTTTTCTTCTGGAAGATGACCTTGACTTGACTTTGGTGTGGAGGTATTAGAAAATCAAATCTTTTAGAAATATTTCTCCATGTTAGAAGTCAGGTTTTTTTGTTACCAATACGGCTTGACTTTAAATAATGTCACAATATTTGTGAGAGCCACAATCTACATTTTATTAAAGACACTGATTCTTTTGACATCAGATTAATTATTGAATTATCTATGTAAAAAACCATAATGAGTCTGATTGATATGTAAAAACTTAACATACAAGGATCATGTACAATGTTTTCATCCTACTTATTAGGGGCAACCAGGAGTGACTTTCTGTGGATGTTGGTTACTTTAGCTTGAAAAAAACAACCAGTAAATCCCTCCAAAAAGAATGAAGCCAACACTTACAGGTCACACTAAAATTAGAAAATATGACAGTTTGGGGTATTACATTGTTAGCCATCTTGGTTCATCCATTGATACTTTTATGGCAACTAGTATGAATAAAACTGACCTGTTTGGCCACAGGTCTAGAGGTTTTTGGACACGCTAACTTTGTTTTTTGACATGCTGTGCTTTATTTCTGCAGGGATAATTCTATTATCTTAACTTTCCTGGATCACAAGATAATCAAACCAAGAGGAGTAGTCAAACAGTGAGCCCATTCCATTAAAAATTTTCAAAAGGTATTGATCAACTTGTCCTTAAAAATACTACCTGGAACTCACTCATCATTAAAAAAGGGTTCTGGGAGAACTCAGGTTTCCATTCTTACCTTGCAAAAATGTTCAAGTCATCCTGAACTTCTGCTTCATCTCTCACCCATTTCAAAACTACATCTTTGTGCTTGTTCTCAGCATTAGAATTTTTTTCCCCAGCATCTCCCTGAGTTGCTTTGTCTCACAGCAGGTGCACATGCTAACAGCCACCACTGTTGCTGACACCATCATTTTTCACCTTATTGCTTTGATTTATTACTATTTTGAATTTGAATTTGGAATCCATTGTTTATTCCATTGCACACTAATGAAACTTTTCTCCCTCAAAGGAGTGTGGCAGCCCCCTTTTCTTCCTACTTCTTATATTATTTGTATAAAGCTGATTTATATTAGCTGATTTTGTATGCAATGACCTCTCCCTCTCTCTCTCTCTCTCTCCTTATGTTTTTAACTCTCTGCCTATACAAATAAAAATTAAAAAATTTAAAAACAAAGTTAAATTTGAAAGTGTGCTCTCGTGATTTTCTCCTTAACATTATATTTTCTGGGAACTACTACAGTCATTTTCACAATACTTTATTTAGCAAGTACAGTGTTCTAGCCACTGGGCAAAGTGTTTGGAGTATGTGGATGAAAACAAATATAGCTAATGCTGCTGAGGCGATAACAGTTCAGCAGAGATATAGTCAAGAAGATGGACACTTACTCCACAACGGGTAAACCAAACAATGCCGTAGTCAAAGAGTGATATACACAAGAGGAAGCCACATTCCTAGGGTAAGTCAGGGAAGGCTTCTCAGAAGAAGTGATATTACCTGATTATTGAAAGAGGAGGATGAGTAGCTAAATACGCCTAAGACTAAGCGTGAAGACATTGTTAAGGAAGCAGCAGAGTGAAAGACAAAGAGAAATGAGAAAATGGAGCACATTTTGGACATTAGAAGTAGCTGGTGTGTGTAGTGTCTGAGTTGAGCTATATTAAATTAAGCTGGGAAGTTTGGGAACTAATCATGAAGAACCTTTTATTTAATCCTACAAAGATTAGATTTTTCTTAATAACTTGAATACCAAAAGACTCACTTGGGGAGAAAGTTAAAAAATATGTATTCCCAGAACCCACTTGCCCCACACCCCAAATTCTAGTTTAGTGGGTACTGGGATTCTGTTCTGCATTTTTGTAAAAATCCCCCTATGTGATTTTTGGACCACACCACAAAGAGAAGTCTTTGAAGAAATCTGAGCAAGCAAGGTAGTTACATAATCAGAATTGCATGTCAAATACTTTGGTAATATTATACAGAATGCCAAAATAACTATTTGGTCAAGTCATTCAAACTACTGATCAGTGCAGTAAAAATATTTGCCAAACTCGTTGGCCAATTCAGTCTGAAAGATGACCCAATGGTCTGACTTGGAACAATTTTAAAGTATTTCTCTGAGCTTATCATTCTACAGAATAGTGTTTTTGTTTGTCTTTGGACTTCCTTCAGTAACACAATTCAATCTTCAAATTTTGGTGGCTTATGTTCCAGAGATTATCCTTGGGTGACCTTCAAGTTTTCTAGCCTCCATATTTGTTTTAACTAAACTCAAGCATTCAGTGTCAGAAATGGTTTGCTAGAGCTTCTATTGGTAATAATGTAAGTAAATTTGTAAAATATATTGAATTCATACAATCTGGTAAGCCTGAGCTTTTAGTAGTTACATCTGATTTTAAAAATATACTCTCTGAGCTGACCTACTGGAATGGTGGCTTTATTAAACTGTAGGTGGTAGACCTGAAAGTATTGTTAGTACCTCACTACATATCCCAAACATTCAAACCTTTCCATGCTATCAAAGACTTTTTTCCATGCAACTGGAGGTAAACATATGATTTATTTGCCAAGAGGGTGCATCTTCTTATATACAAACCCTGAGTGACAGAGTCACTCTTTAACCTATGGTAGGATTCTCAAAGTTTGAAATGCGGACACCAGCCTCTTTCTAAGACTCTTTCAGATAGTCTATATTATTCTTTCTCTTCCAAATACATATCCGTGCAAGGCTGATTTTTTCCATATATTTCAGCAAAGACAACATATCCAACTTGTTGAATGCAGAAGCTGATATGAGAATTCAGCTGTCTTCTATTAAGTGAAACATAAAAGGGATTTGCAAAAATGTAAGACAATGCAATTTTTAATTAATTATTTTGTTTGGAAAATATAATTATTTTTATAAAATACATCATGGAGTTGTATACTGTGTTTATTTTTATTTTAAATAATATATATTTTGAAATTTTCTGAATTTTAATTTCTAATATGGTAAATATTGACATTTATAGCTCATATAAATCAAAGTGCTTTGGCGTTCTCAATAATTTTAGAAATATAAAGAGGTCTTGAAATAAAAAAGTTTAAAAAACATTGGCCTGTATAAAAAGGGGAGTATTCATGAAACTGTAGTATGTTTGTTAGCATTCAGTCCATTTGAGAAATTTAATTTTGACTTGTTCTTTCTTAAATCAAATTCCCTAGACTTCACTTCTAAAGACTATATCCAGTGTAAAGACAAAAACCATTTTTTCCCCATCCAACAATAGCAGTAACTGGTAAAAATAGAAGTTGATAAAAAATTCCCAACCCTCAAAAAAAATTGTTCTTTTCTTGCAGGAAATGTGTGTGTGTGTGTGTGTGTGTGTGTGTGTGTGTGTGTGTGTGTGTTAGAACAGAGAGATGAGGTTCTGGAAGAGTTGGGTTAGGAAAATATTAGGTTTCCCAAGTTTCCTACCAAATAAATACTTTATTGATCTATGTGGTCATACCAGGCCATGCACCCTCTTAAGAGTACTTCCTGTCCCATGTTCTTATAAAATCTTTTCCAATATTGTTATATATTCCCTTCTAGATTTTCTTCTAAAAGAATATCTTTTTACAGCAGTTTTAGAAGATATATATATATATATACTGGGGTTGCCAAAAAAAATGTATACAAGTCGACACTTTGGTCAACATTGCTCAAGCAGTAGTTCACTGTGATCAGAAGTGTCTGGACACTGATGGTAACCACTTTGAGTACCTCTTGTAATTGCAGAAGTCAAACGTGACTTATATTCATTTTTTGTTACTGGTATATATTTATTACAATTTTAATAGTTTCCCTTTCTTAAAATGTGTATACATTTTTTGGCACCCTCTGTGTATGTGTTTCTATCCAAATTTTACTTTATTTCCTGATCCAATTTCGAATTTCTGAATATTCATTTTCATCATTACTCAGCTTTCACTGGAGTTTGCTTTTCAATTTAAGCGCGCAGATTTAATTAATACATTGTTGTTTACTCTCTCCTGCAGATCATTAATGAAGACATTAAATTAGACCAGACAAAACACCAGGCCTTCAAGCTCTGCGCTAAAAATCTCCCTTCCCCATGATATATTGTCATCTATTGTTGTCCTGTTCCATTTATTATTACATTTCAATATATGCAACAGTGCTCATATCCAAGCCAATTTGAATTAAATTTGCAAGTATTATTTTGTGAGGCCTTACACAAAATGATTCACTAAAATCAAGATAGATCACCTGCATCTTTCTAGGGAAATCTGTTTCTTTGCTAATTTTGTAACTCTTCTGCTTCCCAGAAACTTAAGCCCCCTCCACGTCACTTTCTGCCACCACTCAAGTCCTCCATTTGGTGAGAATTATCTGTTTCATCTGTTTGCTATTGTCCACAGTTCTGTTGGATATGAGTTCCTTTTCATGCTTGCAAACTTAAGCTTCCTGACCCCAAAACATTGTCTCTTCTTGCTATAGACCTGGGATTTATTTCTCTTATTCATTTCCTTTTCACATAGATATCCGGAACTTTAGAGTCATTTTTACTCACTTTGGGACTATTCTATGGTACCCATATCTTGCTCCCTCAGCACCTTATTCACCATCCTTTCCAGGTTTATTCTGTGCATTGTGGGACTTTATTTATTAATTTATTTTTAAATTATAGTTGACTTATAGTATTACATTGGTTTCAGGTGTACAATATAGTAATTAGACATTTACAGACCTTCTGAAGTGATCACCACAATAAGTCGACTATCCATCTGACACCTTACATAGTTATTACAATATTATTGACTATATTTCCCATACTGTACTTTACACCCCCACGACTTCTTTTATTACCGGCAGCTAGTACTTCTTAGTCCACTTCACCTTTTCCATACATCCCCCACCCTCCTCTCATCTGGCAACAATCAGTTTGTTGTCTATCTATGCATTTGTTTCTATTTTGTTCATTTGTTCTGTTTTTTTGGACTCCACATATAAATGAAATTATACGGTATTTTTCTTTCTCTGTCTTATTTATTTCACTAGCATAATACCCTCTAGGTTTATCCATGTTCTACATGGCAAGATTTCATTCTTTTTTGTCTGAATAATATTTCATTATATGTGTGTGTATATACATCAATCACATTGTTATCCATTCATCTATCAGTGGGTACCTAGGTTGATTTTATATTGTGGTTATTGTAAATAATGCTTCGATGAACATAGGGATTCATGTTTCTTGTTTCAAATATGTGTTTTTTTATTTCTTTGGGTAAGTACCCAGAAGTGGGATTGCAGGGTCACACCAGTGTTCTATTTTTAATTTTTAAGGAAATCTTCATACTGTTTTCTTGATAGTACAGTGTTTTGTGGCAGGAATTGCCACACAAGTAGAGATATCTGATGTCTCTAACAATAATTTAAGATTCAGTCCATAGATCTCATTACTTAACTTGAGAGTTGAAATCCCACACTAAATTCCATCTTCTTACTAGGAAATGAGGGACTAAGTTAGGTAAATAGTTATGGAGAAATATAATTCACTCTCAGTTGATAGGGCAGGAAAGCCACATCCTTGTGCCCAATCTCTTCCATAGAAGAGGAAGGGAGGTGACAGAATGGCAGATTTAGCACAAAGTTGCAGGCCAGCTCAAAAATAGACGTAATGCTTATTTTGTTCATTTGGCAAATAGCATCTTTTTGGTAAACATTGGCATCATCTTTTAAAATAAAAATATCCCTTAAAAGCATATAATAATAGATTGACTAGAGGTTATTATAAATGAGTGCCCTACCTTCTTGAAAGAACCTATATACCAAAGGGACAGGGAAAGCGAATGAGCAAATGAAGAGCTGAGAGGGTGAGATGTGGGAAAGGGAAGTGGGGACGTTGGGGTTCAAGACAGTTCTACAAAAACCAGTGTCCTGAACAGTAACATCCGAGAAGATCTTTGGAAAGAGAAGGCACTTTATTTTGGGAAAGTTGAATAACTCGAAAAAAATGAACTAAGATTAAGATGGTGAAGCAAACTGATCCCCAATGCTAGTCAACAGAATATCATAAGAGACAAGGCTATGCCATTCTCTTCTTCACTCATTCATCATTTATCCATCTATGCACCCAGGGATATTTTTAAGCCCATTTTAGGTACCAGGTGTAATGCTTGAGGCAGGAAAGAATACAAAGTTGATAGAAATAGGTCAGACTTTGCTCTTAAGTAGTTCATAATATAATGACATTGTTTCTAGAAAGCTGAACAGAGAGATTAGAGTCTAAGATATGGAAGCAGTTTCAGAAAACTCCAAAGAGAATCAAACAATTACCCAGGGGTCTAGAGAACTGAACGCTCTGTTGGTTCCTCTGTACAGGTGTTGGGAAGGAGGAAGGGGTCTAGAGAAGTGAACGCTCTGTTGGTTCCTCTGTACAGGTGTTGGGAAGGAGGAAGGGGTCTAGAGAACTGAACGCTCTGCTGGTTCCTCTGTACAGGTGTTGGGAAGGAGGAAGGGGGTGGGCATCAGTGAGGGCGTTGCCTTATGAAAACTTTGCCTGTTGGCCTGACACATGAAATCCAACCACTCTGCACTGTAGAAGTAATCCAACTCTGCTTCAGGTCTTAGTTGAGCAAGAACAAAAGGAACAATGCCTTCTTTTACTATTTTTTTTTATTATTATAGAGCCCTAGTTGGAGGACAGGGAAAGGGAAACAGTCGCAAGGTGAAAACAGAATCTAGTTATGCTGATGCTTTTAGTTTTACGGCTTGCAATCAGAGCCTGAATTGACTGTAATGGTCTGCTCAGGGGTCTTCTCTGATCAGGTAGTACTCTTGACCTACCTGCGGGACGAGGGAAGAAAGAGCTAATGTCCCTAAAAGCGGCCCTCAACCAATGGCAGGGAGTTGGTGCTAAAATGTCCCAGCTTCTTGGCACTTTGTTTGGAATAATTCTGCAGAATGTCCTACATTAGCTAGGTTCTAGAGAACCTAACCTCCAGTTGTCTGGTAACTGACTTGGTACCACACCTTCACTGGCTTCCTTCTCTTCGCCGACTCACTTACCTACATTCCTTCCAGGTTTCCTGGGACCACCTTTCAAAGAAATCACTCACACTTGAATGCTTGTCTCAGGGTCTGCTTCTAGGGGAACCCAAACCAACACAGAGACCATGTCTTGAATTTTGCATTCATATTTGCCAATAATATTTAAAAAGACCAGTCTAAATATAAGCTCTTTGAATCTTTCTTCAACTTGCCCACTGTTAAACAATCATTCAGCCGTTTTGGTCCAACAGTATTACACTTTGTTATGGCAATTCTGTATTATTTTAATTAATTGGGGGCCCAGTTGTAGTGTCCTTGTGCGTTAACATCTTCACGGGACTGATTCAAACCCTCATTGCTTTTGCAGTAGAAAGGCCAATGACCTCTGTAAGATTACCTTGACTTCCATAGGTTTAGAATTTCCTGGTCTCTGACTCCAGGTTTCAGTGAATGCTGAATTCTTGTCCCCCACTCTGCAGTTCCGTGATATCCATCCTGGCCTCAACCCGTATCTGAAACTCAGGCTTTTTTCATGATTTCTACCAGAAAGGGGGCTGGGGAGTGGTGGAAATCCACTGATAGTCATTCACGCATTCAAAACAATAGTTCTTGAAAACAAATTTCATTCCAGCCCTCATTGTAGGCTCTGGGGAAAATGAATAAGACTGACAGGGAGCCTGTTTGCTGTGGTCAGACTGATGTATAATGCCATGTCCCACATCAACTGGAGCAGTGTTATCACTAATCTAAACTATCATTTTTTCTCATTAGTTTACTGATTTATTCATCAAGCATTTGCATATATACATATGTACTATGTACTATGTGCCAGGCACATATTCTGGAGTTATAAGGATGAACAGTCCACACCCTCAAACAACTATTGCTGCCCCCAAAATAAAATGTTATCATCAGAAAAGCTTGGGTAGGGGAGGTTCCTCGTTTCCCCTCCTCTGCAGTTTAGGGATTATAGGCCCATCCCAAGCTGGTGGGTAGCAAACAAGAGGACTAAGAATCCAGGCTACCTATATATCACTAAAGAAGGTCAGTGGATTCGGGATCAGTGATAGAGCTGCAAAGGTCACCCAGGTAGCAGTGGTGCCCCCCAACTCCCAAGAGAGGTTGGAAGTTTAGGAAGTTGGTCATGGCCTGAGTGAGGATGGGTGGGAAGGTGGGTGGCAACACAAAACCAAATAAAACTTATAGTCCTCTGAGAGCAGTTGCGAGAGCAAAATGTTGAGTGACCCAACAGTGGTGACCTGGTGGCTCTAATTTCCCAGTACTTGTTATGAGTATATTCAGCCCATCATTTTTGTTTTCAAAAGCTTGATTAAGACAACCGATTATGGTATCATCAGTGCCAATAGAACTGTTACAAGGAACTTATTGGCAATCCAGCTAATTGGGTAATTTGGAATATACTAGAATAGGTCAAACCTGAGATACACTGATTAGTGGTTTGTGGCTTTCCTATTCAAGTTGTAATCATTCTCTTCACTCAGAATGAATGTCCTTGTGTATAATAAGGAGCCGGTTGATTTTCTCTTAATGGAGCTCATAGTGTAACTGGACCCCCTCATTCGCTGGGAAGTGGTGCTCACCTCCCCTTTCCTTTGGCAGCAGACACCAGTACTTTAGTAGACATTGTAGCATTCTTTTATGTTTCATGAATCCTGCTGTCTATATGATACTGTATAAATTCACAGAAGAAACTTGAGATGGCTACAGTAGGTATTGATCTTAACCATTTGAGGGTCATATGTTAGCAGGTCTAACCTATTCTTCTTGTTGACCCTCCTCTATTTATCTGTGTCTGCACTCTGCTTTGGGAGACGATACACTCCCCGGGGATTACCTCTCTCCTTTCTCTGCTGCAGAGCATTCATACCTACCATTTCCCCCTTCATTTATTCCCCATTTCATTTCTCTTTTCCACTAGTAACGTGACCTCAGTATGACAGTAAATATTTATCATATATACTACTTATTTCCAATTTTTAGTAATATCTGATGTTCAGTCACTGCCTATGTTTTTTTTAAGTGTTTCGTTTCTTCTTATGCTACAAATCCATGGAATCTACAGAGAATGACACTATGTAAAACAAACAAAAATAACAAAAACTAAAAAACAAAACTTGTAATGATTGTTATTCTTTTATAGTGGTTTAATTTCTACTAGTAACTTACTAAACTAATAAAAGAGGTTTATTTAGAATATAAGGAAAATAATATGCTAGTTTAGTTCAAATTTTAGTGAATATAAGAATCACAGGGTAGCTTGTTAAAAATGCAATTTTCTAGGTTCTTGCCACAGAAATACTATTTTAGTAGATTTGGGGTGACTCCAAGTCTGAATTTTTTAAAAAGTTTTCCAGATAACTCTCATATGATAAAGTTTGAACATCATTGCTTGAATTGGTAGAAATACATATGCTGTTTTGCCAAAATATCTGTAGGGACCAAAGAGTATTTGTAAAAATACACAGTACTAGACTATTTATTAGCATTTGCTGCATAATAACTCCAAAACTTAATGGCTTAAAACAAACAAAGTCTGTGAGTCACCTCGGTAATTCTTCTGGTCTGGGTTGGCTCAGCTGGGACTGAATGACCCAGGATGGCCTTACTCATACGTCCTGTGGTTGTCTTGAAATCAGCTGAGGCAATAGGAATGATTTGGGCACATCCCTTGTTATACAGAAGGCAAGCCAAAGTTCTTTACAGTGCAGGTTCAAGGTTCCAAAGAGCAGCAAGAGCAGGCAAGCCCCATTGCACAAATACGTTGCAAGTCTTCAGTTCAGTAATGTTTGCTATTGTCCCCTTGGCCAAAGAAAGTCATATGACTAAGTCCAAAGTCAAGGTGGGAGGGAATTACCCAAGTGTGTTGATTCAGAAAGGTGAATTATTATAGCTATTTTTGCAACAATGTAATTTCCATGCTCAGCTGAAAATGCAGTTGACTTCTGAACATCTGTATGGTAGGAAAAAAAAAATTGATCTTGGAGGTCAAAGACCTGAGTTAAACCAACATTCCACTTATTAGTAACTGGAAGATGAGTAAGTCTTTCATCTTCTCAAAGTTTCACTTTCTTCATCTAATTTTTGTAGGTGTGTCTACCATGAATCTTATGAAGGAAATATTTTTCTCTCAAAGACAGCTGGAAACTGTGACTCATATAGATTAAATAACTTATCCAGGGTCACATAGCTAAATAAGTGACATGGGCTTTTAACCCAGTTTCGTCTGACCAAAAAATAAATAATAAATAAAAAAGAAAGAAAGAAGAAAGAAAAGAAAAAAAAAGAAAAGAAAAGGAAGAAAGAAAGAAAAAGAAGAAACAAGACCTCTTCTACTCTTTTAACTCTACCACAGCAGTTGGCAACATAAAGGTTTATGCTTCATTCCAAGGCTCACATCCAGGAAAGCTAAAGCTATAGCTATGATTTGGAGACTAGTAAAGGTTTACACTTACCTAGTTTGACTATGAAGCTATGACCTTCATACCAAGAAAAGATATTAAAAAATTGTAAATCAATTTGAAATAAAGCATCTAGGTACAAAATCATGTGTTGGTGGTATTACATTAATAGATATTTTGCCTTCCAAGTTTCCAGTTTATCCAATGTTTTAGAGTAAATACTATATAAAAATATAAGGGTCGCTTCAAACAAAAAACAGTACAACTTCAGTCCCTCTGCTTGAACTTGTAAGTTTAAGATTTTACCTCCCTTCTGGGCAAGAAGAAAACTTTTGTTTTCATTTTAAGTAAAAATAATAATTATGGATACAATGATATAGTTTAAAAGAATTGGCTCTTATTCCATCTTTGGAATTTCCCACCCGAGAAATCCTTTCTCTCTTGGCAAAATATGACATAATGATTTGAAAGAAAAAAAAAAAAACACTTAAGTGTTTGAGGCCAGAAGTTAATTGAATAAGACCTTGGATTCTGATGAGTTTGTGTTTTATGGTTGATTAACTTGTTTTAATACCAAAAAAATGCTTAGGAAACCCAATTATCATGCCACTTAATCTGAGTTATTGGCTGATTTTTGCTAGTTTCTAGATGTCTTACTGACCAAGTTATATTTCCTACTATGACGTACAAAAGAAACTGAGCTTCAGTTACAAAAGAAAAATTTAGGTTCAACATAGGAATAATTGTCGCAAATCAGAAAGATTAAACTCATATTCTTAGACCCTAAGACCTGGTTTATAATTTCCAGTTACCAATTTCTTCCTGGCCCTAAGAATAGGATAGGTAATGTGAGAAAATTAAGACCATAATATTTTTCTGTAATTGACCTGTTTTCTCCTAGTATGGCTACTACTATTTCATTGTTGTCTTTTTACTTTGTTTAAAATAAAGACATTGAAGCCAGCTGCCCTGTTATAAATAAAGAAGGTAGAAGAGGTAATAAGTGAAATCATGATATCTCATTCTGGAGCCTGCAGACCACACTGTTTAAAAAAATAAAACAAAAAAAACAACAACTCATCATTGGCATGTATATGCTGCTGGTTCTGTCTCTATCAAAAAATACCTACTTGTATGTTAGATAGCCATCTTTCTTCAGTTGCTTGGGGGAAGCAAGAGAGGTGGCTAGACAAAGGCCTCATAAAGGACTATTGGAAATTCTTATATGATCCTTTAAAATAAGGATTCTTAACTTAATATGAGCTCCATAAATGAGTTTTAGGAAGGCTGTGAACCTCTTATCACATAGTTGTTTCCAAAATTGTGCTATGCATTTTTTCTGGTAGAGGTTCCATGAAATCTATCAGATTCTCACAGAACTCTGTGACCCATAAAAAACTTGATTAACAATGAATTCTCCTAAGTTCTCCAAACTTCTTGGCATAAATGTTTTTCTGAGACATCATGGAGAGTATCGTGTAAAGCACAAAAAGAATGAACCATGACTTTTTGCCTAGTACAAGTGCAGACAACATGAAACCATACCTCCAAGCACAGAACTGCAGAAAACTGAGTTGGCAGACTGTCTGGTATGAAAGCAACTCTCATTATCCTCAGATATGCCATTCCCCAGATGAGTAATGCAGAATCCTATATGCAGGGTGGTTCTTCTCTTTGTAGTACCAAATATTTTGGAGCAGAGCACTGAAACAACTGAGTTACTGAGATCTAGGGATTTAACCTGATTTGTATTTTCTACAGATATTTAACTGAATAGCTGTTATATGCAATGTATAATGCATATGGCAGACACTAAAGATATGGTAGTAAACTAAACAGATTTTAGAAAAATAAGTAAGCCTTCATTCAGCTAAATGTGTAGGGTCTTAGGATACAATGAAAACTCTTTGAGCTGCTTTGCTAATTACAAATTCTCCTAAAGTCACAGAATTTCAGAGCTAGGGAAAACTTGATGATTACCTACTCCAGTCCTTTTATTTTACAATACAGAAGCTAAGAGCCTTGTTCTGGGTCATGTAATTGAAGGGGCAATGCTGAGACGGAATCTTAGGTTTTTACTTCATCTAGCCCATTTATCTTTCCACTGCTTTAAATCGTGCATCCGCAACCTGTCTCTATTCCCTTCTATCTGTAAACTCAACCAATTTCAGAAACCCCCACAGCTTCCCAAATATCTGGATGCCAACATACAATCCCTGCAACTACTTCCTCTGACCATCAAGACTCCCATTCCACATACCAAGAAGGAAGATAATTCAGAATTAATTGTCAAGTATACACGATGTCAAAAGACGGGGCTGACCAATTCAAAAACTAGAATAATTTCAATGTGTACACCCAGCCTTTGCTCAGAAACAGAAGCATCCCTGGCTCTTTAAAAATCACAGTCCACTCTGCCATGATGTCATATACAGTTTGACGTAGTCTGGGCATCTTGTGAAACATGCTGCTTCCTCTATTGTTTAATTCCCTTCCCTGCATAAGATCCTTAGGCAACCAGGCTTCATTAGTTCAGGTGCTAGCCTCAGGGAACTACTTGTTTTAATTAGAGGGATGAAATGGCATTTTAATTGTGCACAATGATTAATAAACATGCTGAGCTGCCGCATAATGATCTGCTGCTTGAAGAGCTTTCTCCCCTATTCGTGATATCTACATTCATTAACTGATTGTTATCCAGGTTGAGAGCTATCGAGCTCTTCCTCCAACCAAATTGTACGTTGTCTGTCCTTCAATTTTTCTGCTAATAATAATTATTAGCGCTTCGTCTCTTTTTTTTTCTTTCTTTCTTTTTCTTTCTTTTTTTTTTTTTTTTTGTAGTAACAGAGAGACAAGCTGAGAATGGAGAGAGTCTACAGAGTGGTGTACGGTCTATGTAATTTATTTCACTGAACTTCCTTGTGAAAGGGAGATAATAATAGGACCAACTTGACAGAGCTTTGCAAAAATTAAACAAAACAGTGCATGCGAAGCACAGAGCTGAGTGCTGGTCCAGAGCAGACACTCGGCAAATGTTAGCTGCCATTATCATGAGTAGTTTTATTGTTATCATCGTCTTCATCAACTTCATCATCACTATCATCAAGACCATCAACTCGGCCAAGATTAAACACTTAGAATAGATTTAGATTAGACTCTTAGAGGTCATAATGTCCACTATATCATATCTAATTCAAGAATAATATTCTAAAGGGTGGAGGTTGCCTACAGATTTTCCCAATTTCTCCTTTACATTATATGAGAGTAGTTTGGAATGACTTATGGGAAATGTGCACAAAGAAAGTCATGCATCATAAAGGCTTGGTCTCAACTCCTCAGTAGTTGAATAAAATACTAAGTGTGTAATCCGAACTTGCATGAAAACAGAAACCAGAAAGCTGGATTATAAAGTGATGTCCCCTATAAAGTGTTAGGTATATGTAATAGTTTTATTGGTCACTATTAAAATTTAGTGAGTCTTTACAACATTGCAGCTCCTTCCCCTAATGCTGACACTAGTAAATTGTTTTCCTTTGTGTCTTTGGAAGTTGTGCCTCAAGTTTATATGTCTACCGCCACATCTTTTATTTTACTTGGTTTGAGGAGAATTCTTGATGAAACCCAGGACAGCTGCTACTATTCACTATTTGTAAATGGTTATTGTGATATTGGATATCATGCAACATATACTGTTCCTTAGCTTGAATTATTAATGATAGAACTTTAAAACAATGAGTTAGGTGATCTACTGATCTACTTATCCTTATATTTTGATATGTTGCCACATCTGCACACCCATACAATTCACTGCCAAAATGTTAAGGACTTCATGGAAACAAGTCTGCCCCACTGAAGATGTTTCCCTATGCGTGGGGTCACTATAGTTCAGTAAAGCAGATATGATTGATTACATGGGCCAAATTTTACCTTGTCTCTAGGGCATTCCTAATTTTTGTTGTTAGTTCCTTTAAGGGCACACAGCTATCTGCAAGAGTCAAAAGGGAAAGGTGAATGAACTCATGGCCACAGTAGAACAGCAAAAAAAAAGAAAAAATTAGAATAGGTGCTCAACCTAATATATCTAGGACAGGGCAGGAAAAAAATAGATGACTAAATATATTTTCTTGTATTCCTATTTCTCTTAGCCAAGAAGTTTTTAAAATCACCTCCCTGGAGTTCCACTAAAATATAACGGCACACTAATTATTAATAGAATGACTAACACTAAAAATACTGACTACAAAGTGCTATTGAAGATGTGAAGGAACTGAAACTCTCATACACTGCTGGTGGTACATTATGTTTTGCCAATGTAAAAATACTACAACTTCCTTGGAAAATAGTTCTGTAGATTCTTAAAAAAAGTTAAACATGCAACTATCAAACATCCAACATTCCACTCCTAAGCATTAACCTGAAAAATGAAAACATATGTCCATATAAAGACATATAAACAAATATTCATAGAACTTTATTTGCAGTAGCCCCAAATTGAAAATTAAAATGTCCCTTAACAGGAAAACAGATAAACCAATTGTACATCTATCCTATAGAGGAATACTACTCAGCAAGAAGGAAGAATGAACTATTGATACACACAGTAACAAAGATGAGTCTCAAAACAATTATGCTCAGACAAGAAAGCCAGACATTATAATCTACAGTGACACAAAACAGAGCAGTGATGCTGAAGAGAACTGGGACAGGAGGTAGATGTATTACAAAAAGACTTGAGGAAACATTTTTGCATGATGCATACAGGGTCAGACAATTAAGTTCGGGAACTCATCCTAGGAAAAGTGCTACATACCTCATTGCTGAATATCACTATGGTCACCTTCAAAGTACTCCCCTTGGGAAGCTATGGACTGATACCAGCTCCTAGTCCACCTTTCAAAGCAGTTTTGGAATTCTTTTTCTGGAATGGCCATCAAAGCTGTTGTTGTATTAACCTTGATGTCCTGAATATCATCAAAATGTCTTCCTTTCAGTATTTCCTTTATCTTCAGGTAAAGAAAGAAGTCATTGGGGGCCAGATGAGGTGAGTAGGGAGGGTGTTCCAACATAGTTATTAGTTTACTGGCTAAAAGCTCCCTCACAGACAGTGCCGTGTGAGCTGTGCATTGTCATAATGCAAGAACCATGAATTGCTGGTGAAAAGTTCAGGTTGTCTAACTTTTTCACACAGCCTTTCCAGCATTTCCAAATAGTAAACTTGGTTAACTGTTTGTGCAGTGGTACAAATTCATAATGAATAATCCTTCTGATATCAAAAAAGTTTAGCAACATCGTTGCAACAATTTTGCGAACTTAATTGTCCAACCTCATATGCTCATTACCTTGATTGTAGTGATAGTTTCAGGAGATTTTATAAATATATATACACACATATATATATATACATATATATATATATATGCCAAAACTTATTAAATTTCAGAATTTAAATATATACAGTTTATTGAATGTCTATTATACCACAGTGAGGCTGAAAAGAAGGAAGGAAGGAAGGAAAGAAGGAAGGAAGGAAGGAAAAGAATGAAAGAAAATAACTTAGCTAAAATTTTTGAGCTATGCTAATGGGACTACTGGTGTGGATGGATTTTACTCTGAAATAGTCACAACATAGTGTATTAATATCTGGTTAGTGTATATATAGATATTTTTTCTTTTCAAGTTTTCCTATTCTTATGTAAAGAGATGGGTTTAAAAAATCAATACCTTTATGTATACATAGACACAATTAAATATATTGAGAAGACTTGTCTCTAATAAGTAACCCTAGTAATAGAAATATAGCTGTATAAAAAATCCTAACAATTCAGGATCTTTTAAATAACCAACCAGTGTTGTCATGCTAAATTAAAGGTGCAGATTATTTTTCTAATTTTCTCTCCAGTTTTAGAAGAATTTCTGAGGAGACATTTTTCTGGACAATCCAAGTTTAATACTTTACCTATCACCCTGCCCAATGCCTTAACATAGCAGAATCAGTCAATCCTAGGCTGATCTCAATGAGCCAGTCCATTAATGAATCCTTTACTATCAATGGATTCTTTCTTCACACAGTTTACCTTTGACCTTCTCAACTTCATCTGACCTTTGTTTCCCCAATTTTTCTGTAGCCTTTACAATGCTGAGGTATTGGAAAGCAGTCCAAGAGTATTTATTAAAGTCATGACTACTTTTAATGCATCATTTTCCTTCAAAATACCCCAAGCCCTAAAAACTCAGTCCATAATGAAATCGTTTTTGAAAAGTGATGGTTTCTGAGAAATTTACTAACTTGAGGAAAAAATGTCTACTTAAACATAATGTAGACTGATATATATTCATATAACTGTCAAATCAGATTCACATGTATTTATAATATATACTACTAAATTCATGTTACCCATGAATGTTCTGTAATTATCAATATCTAAGAAGATTATAATAATTTAGATGTATCTGTCTATACTGATTGATTAGTTTAATAGGAATTCTCACTGTTAGGAACTCAAGACATGTATTGAGTGCTTATAAAATAAAAACTATCAGAACAATAGTTTCCAATTGTCTCAGTGACAGAAAGAAAGAAAGAAAGAAAGAAAGAAAGAAAGAAAGAAAGAAAGAAAGAAAGAAAGAAAGAAAGAAGGAAAGAAGGAAAGAAGGAAAGAAGAAGAAGGAAGGAAGGAAGGAAGGAAGGAAGGAAGGAAGGAAGGAAGGAAGGAAGGAAGGAAGGAAGGAGAGAGGGAGGGAGAGAGGAAAGAATTACAAAAGAGAGAGAGGAGAAGAGAAAGGAAAAAAATCTTATCTGAATATATTTTTTTCACTTTGTTAGTCTTAACACGCATTGCATGGATTAGTTTAAATTTTCTGCTTTAGTTCTCAATCTTAGCTGCATATTTTAGTCACTGGGATCCTAAACAATTTTTTAATGTCTGTTCAGACGAACTGAACAATAATTTCTGAGAGTATGGCCAGGGACTGGTCTTTAATACAAAGAGGGATTTGGAAACTTTGTCTTAAAAGGAAAGGACTAAGAAATTAAATGGGCAAATTAATAACAGCAGTGCTAGGGCAGTCCTAATCTTCTCATCAGATATTGATGTATCCTTAATGTCAGCTATTCCTCTCATACTCTGACCATTTTGTCTACCAAATCCACCATGACTCACCTTTTGACATTCCTTCTGGTTCTCCTTCTACTCCACTTCTTATCCCAAATACAATCAATAAGAAAATGAAACTATAGTAAGTCATGGAGACTTTGTTGAAGATATGTAGGGAACTCAGCCACGGTACTTTATATCGCACACCCCACGACCACGTGATACTTGCTTTCCTCCAAAGCCCTGCCGCCCTATCGCAATTGAGATGTTTTTCTACTTTTTTCCCATGCAATGCCAGCTCCTATCTTCTCTGTTTTACAGAGAAATTCAGCTCCACTCCAAACCTATATGCTCACAGAAAAAAACAAAAGGCCAAGCAGTTAAAGGGTCTCTCCATCCTTAAAGAGCATTTTAATCACCATGTTATTATTTGAGCTTTCTTTTGCAAATTCCTGCCCTTCAGGTGGCCAATCAACTATTTCTCCAAAACATGCTCAGTGATCTACACAAGAGGACCTTTCATACCATCTGCTAAGATAATAACATAATCTTCACATTATTTTATTGATATATGCTAATGCTGACCAAAAATTAACAAAAGATAAATTGTATTCATGTGTTAAGTAAAGCAAACTCAGAGCTGAAAAAAGGGGAACAGGAAAGGAAATGACAAAACTTGAGTTTATGGAGTCATGATCAAAAAGATATAATGCAAACAACTAGCGGCAATCTTGTAGCTCAGGAGCATTAGTTTTACAGCTCCAACGTATATCTATGCTTCTAAAACTTGAGTAAGTTTCAAGAAACAACGTGAGTTCTCATCCCCAGTGACACTGATTAAGTAGGTCTGGGATTGGATCCCAAATTGACATTTTTACTAAGTTCAATATGATTTTGATGCAATTGATCTATAGATCTCATTTTGAGATCTCAAACTATAAAGTGCATAAGAATTATCTGAGAATCTTGCTCAAATGCAGATTCTGATTCTTTAGGATTAGGCCCATGTTTATAACAAGGTTTTCTAACAAGCTTTAGGATACTGCCTATGACATGATCCATGTGCCACACCTTTGTACTAAGGTAGGAATTTAAACATTGAGTTTGGATATAAGTGGTGCATGATATGGATGGTTGTCCATAAAAATTAATTTTATGGAAAAATCACATAGATTTCTTGCTTTGACCAGTGCATTATCTCCCTGGCCTGATCCAATTCCTCAGATATGTTTCCCTTGATAGAGTTAATTAAGCTAGAATTAACAATTGTGGATTTGATAAGCCCTTCTCTTTATTTGTTTAGAATACATACGGGTACCAACTATGGCAGAGATTGGTAAACCACTATCAGCAGGCCAAATCTGGCTGGTACCTTGTTTTGTAAATAAACTGTTATTGAACACTGCTATGTCCATTTGTTTATATATTGCCAGTGGCTGCTTTTCTGTTTCAACAGCATAGTTGGGTAGTTTCTATAGAGATCCTTTGGCCCACAAAGCCTAAAATATTTATTATTTGGAACTTTAAGAAAAAATTTGATGGCCCTTGATCTCTGACAATTCACAATCTTTCAAACTTCATTTTTCTACAATTGGTCTTAAAGTATTTTCAGCATAAGATATAGCAAAAGAAAAGGAGGGAAACTCTTTATTAATTCTGAGATTTTCCACAGAGATCAGGAATTTCAGTTTCTCTCTCCTCTTACAACTTAATGACCTCATTTTCTGCTGCTATTTTCTTCACTCATACATTTGTTTTGTTGTTCTGTTCAATAAACAATTTCCACAAAGACCTGTTAAGCTCCTAAGGAGTGACAGAGACAATCAAGGAGGAAAAGATCATTTTATATTTAATCATGAGAAAATTTTCTCAGAGAAGTTGAGACTTAATTTTGATATTGAAAAAAAAAAGTAGATTTCTGGTCAAGATGGCAGAGTAGATAAATGCTGTGCTTGTCTCCTCTTCTGACCACATCAAAATTACAACTAAAGTACAGAATATCCATCATTGAGAATTGCCTGAAGTATAGCTGAACTGAAGGCCATACAGAAGAAGCCACCTAGAGACTGGTAGGAAGTACAGAGACACAGAACAGGCTGGTCCCACACCACATGTAACTTTTAACAATTGGGAGGGATAGCTCAGCTGTGGAGATCCCCCTCAGGAGAAGGGAGGGGTCCCCAGTCCCAAACCAGGCTTCCCAGCCCAGGGTTGCATTGCTAGGGAGAGAAGACAGCATAACTTCCTGCTATGAAAACCAGAGGAGGTTGTGGCTGAGTAAGGCTAGTGTGGTTGGAGTCCCAGGTGCTCCTCTTAAAGGGCCCATACACAGACTTACTGACAGTCTTACTCCCTCTGAGCTCCAGCAGTAGGACAGCAGCTTGAAAGGAGTCAGGGACATATGAGGAGGAAATGAATTGTCTGGCTTCAGAGTGAGGGCTGGGGGAGTGGTAGCTTTCTCCCAGTTGGAGGAGCTGGCAAAAGCCATAGTTTCTTTGTTGAGCCCTCCCCTCTCCCAGAGTGCAAATGCAATTGGATGCTATATCTGAGTCTTCATCAACCCATCTAACATTGGTCACCCGACCCTGGTGATTCACTGACACCCCACCCCACCCAAATTTGGGGCCCATCAAAACTGCTTCCTGTGGCTTTTCTGTACAAATGGCCTGTCATGACTCATGGTGTGGACTTTCTTAAAATCTCTCAAAGGTTCACAAAACTCAAACAAGAAGCAATTGGCTTTGGCATGTCCCATACCTCTGGCTGAGCAGCCCCAAACTTTGGTTCATGGCTTGGCCTCTCAAGGTACCTCCAAGCCCAGCATTGATGGCCATCTGCAGATTTCTTTGTGGCTCATGTCAGGGGCCCTGCACAGGGCACAGGCTATGGCTGAACTTGGCCTGTGATGGGGCCGCTCCCAGGAGACCCCAAGGCTGGCACTCCTGGTGGCTAGCTTCAGACCATGTTGGAGCATCACCTGGCCTCCTCCAAGGACAACACACCCAAAGAACAGACTGGAAAGCTATAGAGCCCTGCTAAAGTAAATTCTGCTCTGTAGGGCCAGCCCTTGCATGACAGTCCCTCCACTGTAGTCATGGCGAATTCTCACAACCAATCAACCTGAGGGTGAATCCCTCCCACTGATGTGCAAACAGCAACGAAGCCTCAACTACAAAAGAAGGACATACAATCCACACAAGGGACACACTTGGATCACCCAGTTTAGATGACCAGGGAGACTGTGCCAGTGGGCCCCACAGAACACCTACTATATAAGGCCACTCTACTAGACCAGAAGACATAGCAGCCCTACTTAATCCATAGAAACAAACACAGGGAGGCAGCCAAAATGGGGGAGACAGTAAAAAACATGTCTCAATAAAACAACAGAACAGAGTTCCAGGAAAAAAACTAAACAAAATGGAGACAAGCAATCTACCAGACACAGAGTTCAAAACACTGATTACAAGGATGCTCAGTGATCTCAGGGATGCTTCAATAAAGAGATAGGAAACATAAAAATGGAGACAGAAAACATTTTTAGAAAACAGTCATAAATAAGGAATACAATAACTAAAATGAAGAATACATTGGAAGGAATCAACAGTAAAATAGATATAGAAGAGGAATCGTGGAAGCAATTTGGAAGATAAGGTAGCAGAGAACACCCAATCAGAACAGCAAAAAGAAAAAAGAATCCAAAAAATGAGGATAGATTAAGAGGCCTCTGGGACAATATCAAGCATATCAATATTTGCATCATTTCATCAATATTAGGGGTACCAGAAAAAGGAAAGAGAACAAGCAAATAAAAACCTATTTGAAGAAATAATGATGGAAAACTTCCCTAACCTGGTGAAGAATATAAATATTCAAGCCCAGGAGTCCCAAACAAGATGAACCGAAACAGGCCCACATTGAGACACGTTATAATTAAAATGCCAAAGGTTAAAGACAAAGAGAGAATCTTAAAAGCAGCAAGAGAACATCAATTAGTTATTTACAAGGGAGCTCCCATAATACTGTCAATTGATTTCTCAACAGAAACTTTGCAGGCCAGAAGGGATTGGCATAAAATATTCAGAGTGATGAAAAACAAGTACCTACAACCAAGATTACTCTATCCAGCAAAGCTGTCATTTAGAATCAAAGGACAGATAAAGACCTTCCCAGACAAGAAATAGCTAAAGGAGTGCATCAACACCAAAGCAGTATTACAAGGAATGTTAGAGAGACTTCTAGGAGAAGAAGGAGGAGGAGGAGGAGGAGGAGGAGGAGGAGGAGGAGGAGGAGGAGTAGGAGGAGGAGGAGGAGGAGAAGGAGAAGAAGAAGAAGAATCAAAAATATGAATAAAATGGCAATAACTACATATCTATCAACAATTACTTCCTATGTAAATAGAGTAAATGCTCCAATCAAAAGATAAGGTGGCTGAATGCACAAGAAAACAAGACCCTTACATATGCTGCCTACAAATAACTCAGTTCAGATTCAAAGACACATACAAAGTGAAAGGAAAGGAATGGGGGAAAGATATTTCTTGAAAATGGAAACAAACAAAAACATCTGGACAGACAAAACAGACTTTAAAACAAGTGCTATAACAAGAGACAAAGAACGACCCAGTAATCCCACTTCTAGGTATTTTGAGGGGATGTGTGCATCTATGTGTTCATTGCATCATTGTTTACAGTGGACAAGATGTGGAGGCAACCTGGGTGTCCATCAGTGGATGAATGGATAAAGAGGAAGTGGAATATTGCTCAGCCATGGAAGAGAAAAGCTTCTTGCCATCTGTGGCAGTACGGATGGACCTGGAGAGTATTGTGCTGAGTGGAGTATGTCAGACAGAGAAAGACAGATGCAATGTGATTTTGCTTATATGTGTAATCTATAAAACAAACAAACAAACAAACAAACAAAACAGAAACAAACTCATAGATACAAAGAACGTTTTGATGGTTGCCAGATAGGAATGAGGTGGGAGGGGTGGGTTAAAAGGGGGAAGGGATTAAGAAACACAAATTGGGTGTTACAGAGCAGTCATGAGGATGTAGGATATAGCATAGTAATATAGTCAATAATATTGTAATAACTATGTATGGTGTCAGATAGGTACTAGATTTATCAGGGTGATAGATGGGAGGGAGTTTGGGGGACAGGGTGAAAAAAATGAAGGCATTGAGAAGTACAAATTCATAGTTACAAAATAGTGATGGGGATGTCAAGTAAAGCATAGGGAATATAGTTAATAATACGGTAATAATTATGTATAGATACAGGTGGGTACTAGACTAGTGAGGGAGATCAATTCTTAAATTATGAAAATGTCTAACTACTGTGCTGTACACCTGAAATTAATATAAAATAATACTGAATGTCAACTATAATTGAAAAAATTTTTAAAGGGGGGAGGAAAGAGGTGAAGGGGAATAAGAAGTTCAAATTTCCAGGTGTAAAACAAATAAGTCATGTAATGTACAGCATAAGGAATATAGTCAATAATGTTGTGATAGTATATTACGGTGTCAGATTATTGCTGGACTTATGGTGATCACTTTTTTAAGTATATAAATATTGACTAACTATAGTGTACACCTAAAACAAATATAATATTGTATGTTAGCTATATTTTAATAAAAATCTTTTTAAAAAGAAAATAAGTAGACATTTGATTGCAAAGACAAAAAGAGAGGCAGAGGAAATGAATAAAAAAAGAAATCAAAATCAAAATACTCAAAGGGTATTCAATAAGTGAGCAAGTAGTTTATATAACTAGATTAAAGTGTTCATACAGGCCAGTGGAAGACAGGACTAGACTTTAGAGTAGCTTAAAAGCCGGTATAAGAATTTCACGTAGTTGTTTGATCCCTGCTACTCCATGAGTAGTCTCCAAACCAGCATCAGGACATCCTGGAACCCTGGGCAGCCTTTCTGCCCAACCCCAGACCTACTGAATCAGATTCTGCATTTTAAGAAAATCCCAGGGTCACATGCATACAGGTTAAAGCATTGGAAAAGAAACCCACCTGTGTGGTGGAAAAAGTACTGAATTGGGGTTCCTAAGGTTCCCAGTGCTATTATTCCCAAATTCAGTGTCCTTGGATGTCACTTAAAATCCTTGAGCTTCAGTTTTCTCATATGAAAAATGATGATGGTTGAGCCCTTCGACTCTAAAATTCTACACTCCCATTCAAAGGGGATCAACTAAAGGGAGATTGAAACATAAGAAGTAAGATAATCAGTTTTGTTTTAGGAAGACCAACCTAAGGACTGTTTCAACATGAACTGGAGATGGAAAAAGAAGTTAGAATATGCATTAAAAGCAGTGTGGTATTTTAAACATGAAGTTACAATACAAATAAACATACTTTATGTGCATTACGTTCTGTTGTCTGCGTTTTTCTTTAATATACTTTTAATGCATTAAACTACAAGATACAGGTCATACCAAAAGAGAGTAAGAGCGAGGGAGGGAAGGAAGGGCGGAGGTAGAAAGAGAGAGAGAGAGAGAGAGAGAGAGAGAGAGAGAAAGAGAGAGAGAGAGAGATTGAGAAAGATTGAAAAAAGAATCTTCCAAAACCCAGTGGTTGCAAAGAAATTGAAGCAATGCCAATGAAAAGTGTTCAAAAGTTGTAAAATGAATTGTTTTTTTTTTTGATTGGCAATCCTTTGTTGGCTGCAATCTTTCTGATTAGAATATTGTGACAAAAGTCATAAGGCCCTAGAAAGAAAAGTCCTCATGCCTCACTCAAAACTAGATACATCAGCATTGCTAAGGCATGAAATTATTTTTAAATGCATGAACAAGTTGACAAAATACTGGTATTTTTACTGCCAAAAAAAACTTTTACTTTACTATATTGTCTAGTGACCAACTCTGGGGGTTCGGGTATTTATAACTTGTCTTTCTTTACTTTTTAAAAACATGTCTTCATTATAAAATTGTCTTCCAGTCCACAGGTAGGTATCTTAGCCATCTCTTCCAGATAAATCCAGAGCATCTATTTGAATTGATTGAATTCAACAGATCCACTTCATGATATTTTATTTATGTCCTCCCACATTTAAAATAAATAAGGTTAATACTGAGAGAACAAGGTTGTATGGGTCTTAGAAGGATCTATTTTTTCATCACACCTCTTTTGTTCCATCTTGCTTAGCAAATCAGATGCTAGATATATTTTGATTAGTTTGTACTTTAATGGATCATGTATCGAGGGTCCACCTTTCACATTGGGGCCATTAATTTTTCTTGAGTCTGATGGAAAAAACAGGTAGAGCTTTTTTTGTGTGTGCTGATTGAAAAGTGATGGATTATTTTCATGTGGCAAGAAACACAATGTTTTCTTTAGCACAGCAGGATATAATGTTTGCAAGGTCTAACAGTGAAATATTATGCATATCTGCCACTGGCCAGCTGCCAGAACTGGAACAGCAAAATCAGAGGAGATTTTGAATTTGAATCTTAAAACCAGTGCAGCCTACAAAGAAACTAATGAGCCATTCTAAGCAGAAAAAGCATTTGTACTAATAGATGATTCCTGCCACACATGCCAGCATTTAACAAAATGGTAAATAATTATTCATTTAAATGTTACCTTGAACTTTATTTCAAGGAGGAAAAAAAAAAGGATACTTATTCCAAGTAATTGCCAATAGGCACTGCTGCAAAGACTTTTTTTTCTACCCCCAATTCAGAGGCCCATGACATTTCCCTTCTTTTGAAAGTAGAGTCATTTTCCAGTTTTTCTCCTCACGTGGCAAAAAAATTGATTCACAGAAAATTTTATCTCACCATTACTTAGTATTTAAACCTGGTATTTTCATATCATTACAGAACCTCATGAAAAAGCTTTAAAGTGTTAGAAGAAATAAATACATAAACACGATTTTTATGGCGGGGGGGAGGGGATGTTTTGAGTTTTCTGAATATCTGGAGCCACTTTGTTTCCAAAGTCAAGGACCTCACAGTGGGATTCTTTCTACACTTAGCATTTCTTTTTTATGTTTTGGTAACCTGTTGGTATATTAAGGGAAACACAATCTGTATGTCCATTTACATCCAATTGATCAAGATTTTGTTTCCTAAGAATTATATATATTTGGTATCTTAGAAAGTTGGAGGCTTCTTCTCTGAGCTTTTAAAATTGATTCTATTTTATCTCGTTTTAGGGCCAGGAAATTTCATTTAGTAGGCATTAAAAGAAATTTGGGGCTAACAGAGCACTTGCTCAGTTTTAAATGGACAAGCTATACAATCATATGGAAACTACATTTGATATTACTGACCCCTTGTAAAGAGACAAACATAATGGAAGGAGACGTTTGCTACATCTTGATGCCTTATGTATCTTATATTACTGTATTTCAATCTCCATTTTAAAGGTAGAATTATGACTTTAAATTATAGGCTTTCATTTCTAAGACCATAATAATCTCTCAGTGCTGTAACACTACAGAGAGGGTGCATGGATGCTGAGTCCCCTAGAAACAGGGTGGAAAAGAAGAGGGGGAAATTCTTGCTGCACTGCCATTGCATCTTGCTGTTTAAAAATCACAATTGAGACATGCTTGTGACGCATTCCATCAGGCTGTCCCCCTGCCTGAGTTACTGGCCAGGTGTTCCGTTTTCCTGGAAGGTGCATTACCTCTTCCAGGCCTCTAGGGTACTGCAGTGGAATTTACTGCCGTGTCACCCCAAATGGTGCTCCTGTGGCCCGAGGCCTGGTCTAGCTCCAAATCGACACAAAACCTCAAAGACCTGCCAGGGGTGGCTTATAAATTAGGAGAATATGGTTTATCTTCTAGATACTGCTTTTTCATTGTCATGTATCACATAGTCACTTTTGATTTGTTTAGTAGATATAAATAAGAGATTATTTTAAAGAGCTTAGAGATCACATAGTGCATGTATTAACCTGCCAACAAGCCCCCAAAATCTTAATTTAAATTTTAAAAAAATGAAGCCCCATAAAGTATGCAAAACAATGCAATTATAAGTTTAAACATTGGTTTTTAAATTTGCTATAGTCATACATGGTAGGAAGGTACTCTCACTATATTAAAAAAAAAAAAATCTGCAAGAGTTATCCATATACTTGAGCTATGTAAATTGACCAGATGGTTAAAAACTCATTAAAAATTTGGAACAAAGGACAAGATCAGAGAACCTTAAAGAATCTATTAGTAGAATGCTTGAATATATACATTCCTAAGCAAAGTAGATAATGTCAATTCTTAAAACATCTAAACTTGAAAGAAATGTACGAGTTGTTATGATTTCCTTCCTCCTGATCTCCATTTCCCTGAGTTTTGCTCCTGACAGCAATTATGTTCCTATAGTTTGTCTTTGATTGTGTTACATAATGATTAGCATGTCCTTTTGGTTCATCTCACTTAGCCTATAAATTCGAAGTGCTGCCACTGCAGTGGCAGTCTGTCCGTCTCTTTCCTTGGTCTTTACCTTGGCCTCTGAAAACAAGTAAGTAGAGTTAACTTATTACAGAAAAATAACTGGCCTTTCATGTGTTTAATATTTAAGGAGATAAAGATTTAACTTCAATGCACAACAAATATACAAAATATCTAACTAGAAATATCATTTAAATGTTTGATTAAAATTTAACATGCACATTAGGACTTTTCCAATTTTCCCACCGTTTTATAATATATTTATCTTTATCTTGAGCCTGAGTATGAGAAATGATTCACTAGTACAAACTTTACATTGAAAAGCTCCATTGAACATTGCCCAAGCTTGTGAAGTGAAAAGCATAGTGGTTGATTAGCCATATACATATTTTTAATAATTGCACATCAAGCATATTTTGTTGCTGCATAATCAGATGCTTAGGTATGGCAAATATACTTTCTCCCCAAGACTAAAAGTAAGAATTTGCAAGTAAGAAAAGCAATTGCACTTTAATTACATGCCTGTGATTATAAAACACCAAAGTCCGATTTCTTTTTCTAATATCAGATTTGAACTTAACCATATATTCCTAAGAGCAATTTTCTATCACAAATCACAACCACTGCTCTTTCAGAAAAAGTATTTGAGGATGTTCTCAATAGCATTAAAGTCTTCCCTAAAATATTCTTGGCATGTTCACTTTTACTGAGACATTTCTATAATTTATGGAAGTTGAATCTATCTTTCAGATAGTCACTTCCTCACTATAGATTCAAGAAACTCACAATGTGTGTTGGATTTAAAAAATCACTTATGCTTCTGAAACCTTAGTAGGACTAAGAGTTTTCGATTCATAAATATTTTAACAAACAAAGTCCATTCTAACCTTTGAAAACTTTAAAAGTGATGGACTTCTATTTCACCCTAACAAAGCAAAGCATTTGTGAAATTTTAACAGATAAATCTTAAAAATGCTTTCTCTTTTAAGGACTGTAGGTTTCAAATGTTTGGATACTAAAAACCAACTGACAGATCTTTTATGAATATTTGGAAAATCATCCTTAGCCCGGCAAAGATGCAAAAAGAATCATAATATGCACTTTCGAAAGCTGTGTGGTGATATAAAAGACTCCCATGCTAAGAGCAGACGGAAAATGGTAGTTATTATTAATTTAGAAAAACAAAAGAGCAGCCCAGCATTTCAGTAATGTGGCAAGTTCTGTGCTCTTGAAGGAGGGGGGTTATAATTGGATTTTAGAGTAATTTAGAAGACGAGATAAGATGTAATGGTTGTGTATTAGAGGTTAGAACTACAACAGAAACCCATAATGCAAGGGTTCATTGCACTGGGAGAAAACAGAACAAAGAAAAGCAGCGTCAACCGAAAATGGCCTGAGTGGGAAGCAACAAGGTGAAGCAGGCTGGGGAGACCCAGGGGCTGGAATGTGCTCAGTGCCGGCAGAATCGCAGGCTCAATTTCCTTCTAAGGTACACAGTAAGGAACACGGGCTTCCTGTAAAATATTTTTTCTTTAGGGACTTTGTCACCCTCCCACCTCTCTCCTCCTACTTCAGTTTGGCATTTCTTTCTCCCCAGCAGCCCAGGAGTTCATCACTGATCCTCCAAGAAGCCTTCCTTTGTCGCCTTAACTGGCCCTCCAGGGGGTCACCTGCTGGATCCCAGGTTTTCTCAGGAAGGTTGAGAGGATTCTATCTGCAGGCTCCCTTTAACCCCCAAACCCCCCCACACACACACACACAGACCTCGAACACCACACACATATGCTGGCACACTCACATACAGGCAGAGTCAGGCGGCGGACCTGACTTCTTGGTCTCTCTCCATCCTTCTCCAGGGAACTCTGGGCTTCTGCCCAGTGGGGGAGAAGGGAAAAAAGTCAGAAGAAATAGTTAAACTTGCCCACCAATTTTCACTCCAAGCCCTGGGCAGAAAGATACACTCTTTCACCCCTTTACTGGGATTCCCTCTCAACGAATCTGTTACATAGGTCTGAGGTCTCAGGTGAAATCTTCAGGTGAATGGCTCCTTTTGGAGTAAATCATCTAAGCACTGGCAAGGATCTCCTGCTTCTAAAATCTGAGAACTGCACAGCTGGCACTGAGGGATCCTGAAGTTGAATTCCCTCCCAGTTACCAGCGCTTGGCTACCCCCTGCTGGGCGGGAAGCTCTCTGGCCTTAACCATTCGCTCCAGGGTCACGTCTCCTCCGCAGACCTGGGACAGGAACCTCTTATTTCCTGTCAAATTGTTATCACAAGTCCCGACATGAAGCTGCAGTGTGAAGTTGCCTTCCAATCCCCAAGAGGTGTTAAAGATTTTCCCCCAAGCCCTTTGTATGTCAGTTTAAGCAGAACAAATCTATTTATTTTTTGTGAGGATTGGTTTATTAAAAGCACACACATAACTCAAATTATATAGTGAAATGACGTTAGGCTTTGTTGAGCATGACAAGTGTACTTGCTCAAGCCCCATTTCCAACCCTTCAGTGCATCATTTTCTCCTGAAGCAGAACATAGGTTATACCAAGAGGACATGGGCCCAGAGGCCAAAATTCTAGCATAACCCCCAAGCTTTCTCTAGCCCTCTGCTCCCCACAACCCCCTTCGTTCACCTCTCAAGAAAACCACAGCCACATGACGTAGGAAACTTTGGCAAATATACGTAGATGGGAAACCAATTTTTAACCGGATCAAGTTTTCAAATACAGATTAACACATTTTAATTGTCCTGCAAACAATTCCTAAAGTCACTCCTAACAAAATCCAGATTGGAGGAAATTCACTACTGTCACTATAATGTGTATACACTATTAAGATAGTTATGAAACCTTGGACACATTTGGAAGACATGGCTTTAAAGTGCCTTTAATACAAAATAAGATAAAGTAAAATACAAATAAAAAGAGATTAGTTTGTTATAAGCTGTAACGCAGCTGCGGTAACAGAAACTGCAGAAACATGTAAATAGAGGGTGCTTTTAGTTACTGAGTGATCCAAATGTCTTTTTCAGACCCACACAATGCTAATTCCAACACACTTTTTCATTTCATTTATTTTGCAGACCAAGCAGAAAAGAAACGGGTATTCAGATTAACTAAACAGGGGCTTTACTAGACGGCCAGACAGACAACTTCTGTTTACATGGAGTACAAGGATAAAGAAACAATGTCAAACTGCATCCCTTCCTGCATTTATTGGTGTGAAGTGAAAACCCAAATATATGTACCAACAAATTAATACAGGACGAATGGGCTTCTAGCCTTGCATGGTGTCTTCAAGTGTCAGAACTCTTGAACTCCACATCTTTTCACAGCCTCAGAAATAAACATAAACATTTCTCTCTGTCAGAAGTGAGTAAACAAATTAGGATTTTGCTAAATCCTCCAGTTGTTTTGGTCCCATGTTGTGGTCTTGAATCAGCCCTACACTATTTCCAGCTGAAATTGCTCCACTTGATGGCTACAGCAAATGAGAGAAGAGATGGAGTTCACTATGACAGAAGGGACTAGCCCGAGATTTTACATTTCTGTCAGTCAGCAGAGTAAGCAGAGAGTGAGAATGCAGCATACAAATCATTGCCTTTGCAAAATCCCACACTCTAACTCTTCTTTTTTCATGTCAACTATCATTCTCAGGCCACTGTCTGGTAATAGTTATTTTCAGCGAGTTTACCAAATTGGGGATGGGGGATCCCAAGCAAAGAGATATGTTTCTCCCTGACGCAAGACGCTCTTAATGTGAATTCAAGTAACCCTGTCCACCTCACGGAATTGGAGAAGCCTTTCCATGAAGTTCTGTCAGGTGACATTTGGTTGTTTAACCTTTGTTTCTACTCAGCAAGTTGAGGGATTTCTCTTCTCCAATTCTTGCTTTCTGGTGACTCCAACCCCTTTCTTTTGTCAGCCTTTCGTATTTTCCCTTCTCATTTTTCTTGAACATTCGAGTCAGATCAGCCCTATTTATGCTGAAATACTCCCTTACAGTGAATTAATTGAACACTCAAGAGAGACTTGAGAGTCTTTCTTGTGTTCAGTATTGTACACTGAGTTGTGAGGATAAAAAGTAAGATATTGCACTTGACCTAAATTTTATTATAATACAATTGGAGAAACCATATTAAATTAATAATAACAATGAAATATAAGCAAAAGTTAAATAATAAGATAATGATTGTCCAAGATGAAGGACTTCAAAAAAAGAAAAATCAGTAAGTCAAGAAAACATTTATACAGCTTCAATAAGAAGCAAAAACTTGAATGAACTATTACCTGGATTGTGGCGATGGTATCACAGGTATATGCATATATCCAAACTAATCACAATGGGTACATTATATGTGTACAACTCTTTGTATATCAAGTATACTTCAATAAAACTGGGTTTTTTAACCTAAATAAATTAAATAACAGAAAACAGTGTTTGAGTGATTATTCTGTACCAGGCACTATTCGAAATACTATTATGTGTATTACCCCCTTTAATCCTCTTAATAACCCTAAGAGGAGATAATAATTTATCTCCATTTTAGAAAAAAATTAAGGCCTGGAAAAGTTAGAATCACAGAGCTTGTAAGTGGTGGGGTTGAAATTTGACTTCTAACCGAGGACTTGTAAAACTGTACTATAATAAGATGAGAGAATGCGTAAAAAGGGGGTGGGGAGTAGGCATTGCAAGCCAGTCTTCTCCTTCGAAGTGGGTGGGTTTCATTGTCCTACAACCCTGGAGTCACATTTGCAAACACTGTTAATCAAAAGAATTTGAGACCACTGCCATACTCCAGAGAGTTCACTATTACATGCATAGTCCAATATACATATTAATGGTCTTTAAAATCTCCAAGTTGCATATGAAAGAGACAAGTGTAGCAAGTGAAAGATTTAAATAACATTGGAAAGAAATGCATGCAGCTGCAAAAGAACCATACAAGTAAAAAGTAATAACTTCCCTTGACCCTTTCATCATTTGAAGTTTATGCTCAGAATGATGTAGATAAAAGGGTAAGGTGGTTGTTACACATTCAGATGCCTACAGGTAGGCATCCTTCTAACTTAGGGACCTGCGACCAGAATGCAAATGGAGGCCCACAAATTGTATGCCTTTATTTTTAAAAATACAGTCAAGTCAACAAACTCTTAAAGCAGACTGTTTTATCTTCCTACATTAATTAACCACCTGGAAAGCCAATATTGAATTCAGAATTGTCGGCTTACTTAGTAATGTGAGAAGTTAACGCGAGGTCTGTGGTTCCAATACCATAATCTATCCTGTGTCCCCTCTTCTCTGTTGATCTCTGGCTCTATTCAGGACCTCAAGGTCCTCACACATCTAAACTGTGCCCACAGAGCCCCCACCCTAAGCATCCCTTTGGCTACCCCTCAGTTTTTAGGGAGTCATACTGGCAACACAGCCTGTCTTCAGGAGAAGAGACCCAGGGAAGCATCCATGCAGGCTTGGCGTCATTTGCTCAGGCATTTCCAGGAGCCTGGGTAACTAGAGCATAATATAACCCCTTGCTACTCACAGATTCCTAGAATCCGCTTTTCAGGAAGATCCCCAGGTGTTTCATAAGCACGTTAAAGTCAGAAAAGCACAGGGCTAAAAGGAAGGATACTACTTAACAGGCAGGTCCACTTGTCCCGCGGACTCCTCACCTTGTGGGGAGAGGCATGGCTGAAAAGGGCCAAGATGGAGTCCGCTAAAGAGCAGCACTAGGACAGCATCCCTTCTTGCTCAGGTCTAAAGGCTGACAAAGGCCAGACAAATTACAAAAATGATTTGGTGGGCCTAGTGCAGGATACATGTCACAATCCATGAGGGGGATGCTGAAGGTGTCATCCCTGTCCTAAGAAGGGCAGCCGATTATCAGCTGCAGCTCATTGCAGTCCTGAGGCTATGCTGGCCATGAGGTGAGGTCAAATTGCAGACAGGTGTAACTGATACAGCACCTTAGTAGTTCTCATGGTTGGGGTGAGGTGGGATGGTGGGTATCAGAATCTCCTGGAAAGGTATAAGAAAATATTTATGTCCTTTCCTCCACCCCAGAGAAAGCATCTGAAATTTTAGTTGAGGAAGGGAGACATAGGTATTTTTAGATTGAAATAAAAAATCCCAGGTTATTTTGATAGCCTAAATGCTCCCTAACCTCTGCCTCCACCCCCTGGCATATTAAAAATTGTTTCAGACAACAAAATACAGTGACTTACACAGATTGTTATGGTTAGGGCTTGGGGTTGTGCTTGGAAGAGGCTGATGACCTGCTTGATCCTTTCTCGTTCATTCTCTTGTCACAAGTATACATATGAAGAAAAGTCTACTCTCCATCCCTACTTACAAAGTGAAACCCAAATGGACAGACAGAGAAGAGTTCCTGGACCCTTTGTTCCCCCAGTGAATCTTTGCAGGAAATGCATCTCACTCTGTGCATCTGGATTTTATCAAAGAGAAGGATTTTCTCTTCGAATAGTTACATTCCTCATAGTAGGTGAAAGACAAAAAAAGTTGGATAAATTAAAAAAAAAAGGTAGTATAATCATTGAAGAATACCAAGACCATTACTTTCTTTCCTTTCTCCATATTTCTACATATGTATTATTGCACAAACAATATCCAAGGCATAATTCAAAATTAATTAATCTTTGACATTGGAATGCAATGCTACTTTTTTCTTTAACAAATATTTATTGAGAACACACTACATAATAGGCACTTTCACATACATTATTTCATTTAATCCTTACAATAACTCTTTGAGGGAGGCATATAAGCAGTCTGTGGCACAAAGAGGATAAATGACCTGCCCTGGTCATTTATCAGCAAGCTAGTAGGAGAGCGTCTCCAACTCATCCAGTGTTCTTTCCACAGTGATGCGTCTTTTATTTAGTCATCTGGCAATGTTGGGAACAGGCTATTCCAAAAATATGATTTCTCATTACAGAAACTTAGTCTGCAAAGCAAAGTCTAAAAATCTGAACATTTTTTAGGAAAGACCTTTTAATATATCTTGTTTAATACCCTGCCTTCTAAATAAAGGGTAGCGAGCATTAGCTAACCTTTTGCTAACAATTCAGAGCCGTCATAACGAAATTTTTTTATTGCGTAATGTACTCGTACAAATAGGCTTATGTTTTCTAAATTTTCTGTCCCTCTCCGTCACTTCTTTTATCTGTCCAAATAAGCATTAGGAAGGAGTAATGTGCATACAATCAGTATAAGCGTTTTGTGACTGTTTCATGGGCCAGAAGACCCTTTTGATTTCCAAAGTTGGGAATAAGATGGCTGGTGAACTGACTCCCAGATAAGTTAGAAGGAGCATTTGAAGTCCTAGGGCAATAGATTTCACTTACTTAAATCAGTGTCACGAAAGAAATTCCTGAACCACGCAAATAATCTGATGTAGCTCCCATCACTTGTTGAATAATAAAGGAGAGAGCGAGTCTAAGTTAAGAGCATAAGCAACGAAGCTAGACAGATATTCTCTCTTGGTCATTTACTAGCAGCGTGACCTTGAGTAGGTTATATCGCTTCTCTGTTCATCATTTTTCTCACCTCTTCTTAGGAGTTCTTATGAGGATAAAATGGGTTATTTATATTTGTAAAGCTCTTTAAATAGTGCCTCGCATGTGAGAATTGCTTTTGCCTCGTAAAATAATATAGACAGAAGCCAAATTCTGTTGAGCAAACAAAGTCAAAGATAACCTAGAAAGTATATAATCAAGGATCAACTACATAACAAGAATGACTCTAGGTTTGAGGCTCCCCTTCCCTGCCGTTCTGTATGTGATGCCTATTAAAAGGGCCCCTCAGAAGTAAGTTGGTCATTTCTAGTGAACTCCATGGCTTGTTGTAACACAATCCATCATGAGATGCTGCAACAGGCTGACATTTTCCACATGTAAATCCTGCACTTTGTAATGTAAGAGCAATTACTTTTATGAACAAAATCTTTCCAATCCACCATTTCAAATCCTTGTCTTGCCATGTCATAGTCAAAACATCTGTCCATTAAAGCCAATGTAAAAAGTATATTAAACCAAGTGTGTTTGGTTTGGGACATCTGCTTCTTTCTACTGGAATGAGAACTATTCAGAATTCAATGGGTTCAGTCTGTAGGGCTTTCATGAAAACTTTTCAGTCATATTCATGGGGATTATCAAATAGCCCACAGTTTTGATTACCGTTTCAGGTTCAAATAGAATTCAGAGTTCAACAAGGGACTCAATCAAAATAATGACAAATAACAGCTATAATGCAAAAAGTAAAAATCTTTGTATGACACTTTCATATAAAGAGTTTCATATATTGACGTTAAGCATTATATAAACATAATATAATGGCTTGTACTATAATGAGCACTGTATATTTTCAAAATTCCCTTTTTTTCTCTTGTTTTTCATTCTGCATTCTTGCTGAAAGTAGTCATAGTTTTCATACCAACCTTAAAGGAGGAAAAGAATGAACTGGGACTGGATTCAGAAGACCACGATAGGCATAGATTTCAGACCATACCTGATTCAGCTCCAATATCTTTACTTCTTTTCTCTATAGACTTCTTAGTTGAAGCTGAAACTATGTGAACATTTAGATATATTTCCAAGAAATCATTTACTAATAAACATATGTCTAGAGCTCAGTTGTAAAGTTGCCCCAGCTGTAATTAAATTTTGGAGAAAGATATCTAAGTAACATAGTCAAGAAAGTATTCTTCTTTCATTGTTTTCAACCAACATTTGGCACATGAACAAAGAAGGGCAGCTTTCTAAAATAACAAAGCCCTGTAAGTCTCCCTGGCCATGGCATTTTCACTGATCACTTTCCATATTTAATTTTCTTTCCAACCTATCAGCAGTAATTGATAGTAGAAAGAATAGAAAACTCAGATTCAGAAAAACTCTGTTCAAGTCCTAATATTATCGTTCATTAACTATATGAATTTGGGCAACTAACACAGCATTTCTTCTTAGTTTCCTCAAGTCACAGCACTAATATGTGCTGCCTCTCTTAATAAGGTTGCATATTGATGAAAGTTGCAACATGAAAGAAGTTATACACTTATCAAGTGCCTACTAGGTGCCAGGCTTTGAGATGCGGTTGATGGTTTTAAATGGCTCCCAATGAATCAAGCCTCCCTAGGCCCCTTCCCACAACGCAAAGTGAGTTTGCTGCTCCTCCCACTAAGAGGTGGAGTCTGTTTCTGGGTCCCTTGAATCTGGGTTGGTTTGGTGACTTGCTTTGACCAACAGAATGCAGCAGAAATAGCTTTCAGGACTTGCACACCCAGACTTGCTTTCACTCTTGGAATCCCACTACCATGCTTAAAAGTCCAGTCTATCCCACTAAACAGAGAGGTTATATAGGGAAAGAAGACCCTGGAGTATGAGAAACCACATGGAGGGAGAAGCCACATGGATGAGAAAAGATGAGCAGGCCCCTCTGAGCCTGCTGAAAATCCTGACATATATGAGCATGAACAATATCACTGTGGTTGTGTTAAGTCACTAAGGTTTGGCATGATTTCTTACATAGCATTATATAACTAATACACAAGCTGATTTCCAGTATATGATCAACCTTCAGAACAGCCTTCTAAAGTAAGTATCGTGCACATTTCACATTTGCGGAAACTGTGGATCAGAATACACAGAAATTGAATGTTAAGACTACTCCATAAACCCCTGAACTGACGAGGCAATCATAGCTGGCAGCAAAATCATGAAACTCTCTCTTCTCGTCAAGGAGTACACTGAAGAGAAACTTTCTGCATAAAAGTATTGTTCCGCTTCATGCAACGATTCAGAAGCCCCCAAATGTTCCCAATAAATCTCTGTCATTTCTCAATAGGCTAAAACTCTATTGCTACGTCTTGGAGACTGCAGACTCCAGCCTAATGTAAGTTCTGAGAAGATCAAAACCATTTGTATTCTAACAAAATTTTCAGTTTTTCACATTAATGGAAACAAGACTCAAGTTTGTATTAAGCATTATGCAGTAGCCTTTTGATGGAATTCGCCTGGCACATAGAATTTTAGAGCTGAAAGGAAGCTCAAGGGGCATCTGGCCCAAGCCTCAAATATTATGGCTAAAGAGTTGAGATCCAAGAAACTTGTTCAAGTCCACACAGTGAGCTCATAGCAGCAGGGCCAAGCCCGGTACCTCACTTCCAGACCACGGAGCACTTGCATGGGCCCCTAGGGTAGGGTTATCCACTTCCAGAATCTTGGAAAGGACAACTAATTGCATTTCTCCTCACATCACAGCTCCTTCTTTCATTAAATTGCATTATGTTGCCATTTAAGGCTAGATCTAAAGTCTTTCACAAAAGAGAAAGTCTACTTATTTTTTAAAAACACCACCACGATGACTTTTAAAGTAACATAAAGAAAGGTGCGAGTGAGCTCAGATGAGCCCGGTGGAATAATTTCCCAGCCATCCTATGGAATCGTGGAAATTAATAAACCACTGTTGTACGTGAAGTTTTGGGGTTGGCTGTTAGCAATACATACATGATACGATGGCTTAAAAGATAAATAAAATTTAAGGCAATAAAAAAAAAAAAAAGGTGCACAAATAGCCCTGAATGGCGTTTGATCAGATGAAAGAACTATTTAATTGGGCAATATGAGCTTGATTCTGAATTCATTATTTATGATGCTTGCTGACATTTGAAGTGAGTCACCAATGTTACCTTCTTAGCATAAAACAAGTGACTTGGAGGAAATACCATGTAAGCTGCAGAACATCTTCAGGATGCATCACAGGGTAACAGAAAACAATGAAAACGTCCTATCATAAACTTATTTTGGTTTCGTGATGCTCATTCAGCTTCATTTAGCAGCAGAAGTTGAAATATATTATCCTGTTCTGAGATGAAGGGCCCCTGAGGCATGAAAAACAAGCAAACAACAACAAAACCATCTTTGATGGCTCAAAGATTGAGGTTGGCCCATGGAAAACACCCAGAGTTATTTATCCCAGTCCTGTAGTCTATATGTATGTATTGTGTCGGGCTGTACCTTCTACAACTGAAATGTCACTGCATGCGTCAAGTATTCCTGTCTCATCTCCTGAACTTGATCAAGTTCTAGGAGACTGGAGGCTACGACTTAAATATCTTCCTCCGCAATGCCTATACTTCTAGAAGGAGAACATTTGCTAAAAGAATAGCAGTGATGTTTAAAGCCCTGTTGCTCTCTTTCCCAAGGTCAGCATTTTATGCTGTACTGACCAAAACCCCTATCTCAGGGAAATCAAAAGATGACACCAAGTCAAGTTAGAGAATCTGGAATTAGTGTAACCAGCCTCACTGGTCTCTGCTCTTTTACAAGGAGCAATGTTCAGTACTGAGGCACCTGTAAACGACTGTAGCCGACTGTAATTTAGATAGAGAAGTTATGATTTGGGGGAGGAGGGGTATTTTCTTAGTGTAGCCATACTTTGTGATGTGAGGAGACTCTTTTAGGTTGGGAAGCAGTGAGGGAGCGCTGCATTGAAAAGTCTCGAATTACAAGGTAACCATCAATTCTCCATCTCGGATACTATGGAATCTGCCATAGATCCTGACTACCCTTACATGACCCAGGAAGGAGGAAGAGAGGGGGAAGAAAGGAGAGACATCTACCTGAATTAACCAAATAATACACGCCAAGTTCACAAATGGGCCTTTCGTTCTCTCCTCTAGGGTGTGCCTGGAATGCCTCCTGTCTGCCTCTGTCATTTTTTTTTTTTCAAGTTAGATATTTGCTCTTCTACCAGAAAGCTTTTCTATTGACAGAGTAACAGAAGAGTAAATTTTAACTTGAAGTTTTTCCACAAAGCAGATGTCTTTTCTTGTGAGAACTGGCATATTTTTACCCTCAGAATGATCTCTGCTTTCATATGCCTAATTAAATTTTAGAGGTCCCGTACTTAAATAAAGATTTATTAGCTGTAAAAGTTGTAGCATAATTCTTCTGCCACCTACATGCTATCCTTGAACATATTTACAAGCAGACTAGCTTATCCACTATAAAAACATGGGTGATTTAATGCTGTTATATTATTGGTGTCAATTACCAAAATTCAGCTTTACAATAGAGCTTTCTGAAGATACTGTTATTTGACTTTCAGACTGTCAGTGTGCTTGAAGAAAAAGGGTCTGTGAATTTCAGCTATTAAGTGTTTGAACTAGTTAAGCTAATGGAAGTAATCAGCAGGTCTGCAACATGTCCCCTGTATGAACATGGTCACATCACTAAAAAGCCTTCTTCGTGTGGATTAGAGCTTGGGTCCTGACACTCTCAGGTTTGTTTAGTGAGACATGCAGAACTCACAGGAAGATTACTGTATCGTTTCGAAAAACACTTCTGCAAACCAACAGCCTTAACATTCTTTTTTTTTTTTTTCTCTGGGATTTTTAGCTGTAATTTTGCCAACCCTAAATTTTGGCAACGTTCCTAAAATGTTCAGAATTAAATTATATTTGGCAACAGTTGCAAGCTCTGAAGTCCTGTTTAATGAGGACATTTCTAAGCATAGATTGCATTGTGCCCATTTCTCAGTGGAATTAATCTAATCAGACCTTCAGATTCAATGCAGTCAACCCAATGAAACTCCCCACTGACCTCCGAGCTAAAACAGCCCTTGCAGACAAAATCACCACATTCTGGTCTGAGCGGGGACACTGGGTGGAAACAAAGTGTGTGTTTAATTATTTAATAAACTGGAATACTTTAAAAGACATGACTCCTATTTTCTAATTTACAGGAAAGAAGAATCTTTTTCAAGCTTCATTTCTTAAATCCTCAAGCCTTTGTTCAGATGCCTCATAGGAAAGACAAGAATGTATAGATGATACTCCATGAGAGTTGAAGGTCAGAAGACTGGTATCCTAATTTTAAAAAAAGAAAAAAGAAAGAAAAAAAGATGACAGAATTTGACAGTTATAATTAAAATGATCTTTTGGACCCTGTGGTACTACAATCAAAGACTGTGAAGAAAAGTCCTTCCGAATAATTTTCATAAAAATACCTCCTTCCATCATAAAAGCATTCCGGTTTTTGAATAGTAGTTTTATGTTACCTTCTTACTTCACTCTAGGTTGAATAAATACAACTTCTTACACATTTTGGATTCATATAAAATTAGAGGCTTTCTCTCATTGTGTTTATCTATCTACAAACACACATAAAAACAAATACTTTGTATCTGCCTTCACCAGTGGGGGACACAAGGACATTTTTTTTTTTCAGAGTGACATCAATACACATATCATTTCCATTTTTACTGACTCTTTTGTGGGCCTGAGAATTTTACATTGTAAATATGGGCTAACACACATTAGCCCTAAAAAAAATGATTAAGAAGGAGTAAAGATGACATTTTTTTCCTTTTTCTTGTCTATCATGCAACATGCATTGACCTGGTGTTCCATGTAACACCAGGTGTCAGCAGTTTCAAATGTAGAAAGAAAGGTAAGAATGTCACCCCAATAAACTTAATAAATTTTTTTTTTAAAGAAGAAAGAAAGATGAGGTGAGGTCAACTCAGATCTCATGGACTGCTGGAAAAATTACAAGCTGTCCCAGTTGAGATTTTAGCATGTTTGTTCCTTTAAACATCATTTAAGGCTTTGAAATAAAAAGCAACATGTATTAAATAAACACATTTACTTGTTTATGTTTCTTTGATTTTTATTGCCAACTTGTTTTAAAATTACCATAAATGCCACAGAGAAAGGGAGAGGGAACCCAGGCTGAGACACAAGATGCATTTTATAATCTATCAAGATGTGAATTGTTAATGCTGCACCTCATTTAAAGAAAAAGCACACACGATGTGTGAACACGTGTGTATGTACATCACTTTTGATATATTAATCATTCCATTGTAATATATTTTGAATCATAACAAAAACAGCTATCTAAAATTCTACTAAGCAGTGAACACTTTATTTGGATAGCTAGTCTCCTAGACTTATAAACATCTAGATGTTTGAATTTGGGAATACAGTTACCAGAGAGCTTAATTTTATAATTTTAACACTGGGATGTATAATAAATTACAACATTCTATTTGGAACCACTTGACTAATTTGCTTGATTAATAATAGGAACAGACAATAGGAAAATAATATATTTCTATAACACTCAGGATTAAATCATCTATATTTAATAGCTGAATAATTTATTATATTCTGTATGATTTCTTTAAAATATAGAGCACTGAATCCATGGAATTATTTAATGTGAGCTATTAAAATGGAAGTTCATTTAGAACATGCAATATGTCTTTCCTAGACTCTTACAAGTACAATTTGGGTTTCCTTTCCTAGATCAATCTGTTAAAATTAAGTGAAAAACCATACAAAATGGTTTTTGTGAGCTCTGTCGCTACCCTTAAGAGAAAAAAAATCCAGGTTTATATTAAAGACACATTTCTCATCCATCCCCTCCCTGCCACTCACACACACAACTTTGGGAAGGTCCATGAGGATGTCTCTTATGCGCTCCTGCTTATAATCTGGCACCCAACATTTCCTCCTCTACCATTTTGATTTTCTCTAAAAGTGTCTCCTTCAGCTGCCCTCGAGTGGCATGCAATTGCTGCTAAGCCTCCACCATTAGTGCCCATCAAAGCCTCGGTGACACTAGATAATGCCACTGATGCCTTCCAACTGTGCCCCTGTCTTCGTTACTGCCTGTGACAACAATGATGCATCAGCGCCTCCCCACTTTTTTCTTTATTTGAGTTGCAGGTGAGTCTGTTGTAGCTTAAGCCCTGATGTTTGCACTTGAACGTGCTTTAACCTTGTCAGAACTTTTAGCCCTCTTGTGTTACACTATCTTATATAAGCTGTATTTCATAGATTACCAAACAATAGATCCTTCTGAATTTCTTTTGCTCACAACCTCCTCTGCCTAGAACTCAAATGCAAATCCATGTGGGCTGGCCTAGAGGCTATCTTTTCTCTCCTAGGCTGGTATCATTGGATAGAGCTTCCACGCCTCAGAGGTCTCTCTTCTTACATTCAGTTTCCCTAAGATACACCACCATCCTTCGTGCACAGACTCCAATAAGCACATCCACACGTCCTGCAAATTTGCCCAGAAAAGTTTTCATCTCTGATATAGATGTATGAAGTCAAGATAGGACTTCTTTTGACATGTGTATTCTAAACATTTCTCTTGATGTTCGTTTTAAAATTGAATATATTATTGGTATTGGATTATTTGTAGAAATTCTTGAACTTCGTGAACATCATTTTATACCCCAAAGTATCCTAGTTTTCTTTACCATACAATGTCAAAGCACAGAAAGAACCTCCTATGTAACAACTCCTATGTAATACATTTTCCTCTGCTTCAACATACCTGTTTTTTGGGGTGATTCTTTCTTTTTATCTGCTTATTTTCTTTTACATTTTCACATTTCTAAAATCAAGACATTTCTTACAAACAATGTGTACATTTAATGTTTGGAATTTTGTCTATTTTTTCTCTTGAAAACATTTGTGTATATGGCTTACAAGTGATTGCTTTAAATCACAGAAATACAATATACCAGGTTTTGACTATTTTTTGGTTGTTTTTGCTTAGTAATTATATTTAGCTTGAGATATATCCAAAGACACGTGTTAACAAACAGTAATAAACTGTGATTCAACCAAATATTTATGGAGGCAATCTTTGACCCAGACTTCAATGAACACGACTGAGAAAACCTAGTTAACTTGGTATAAGATATTTTAACTGCTGAAGATTGCCTGGAAGATGTCAGGTGTGTAACTACAAAAGAATTGTTCAGATCCTTAATACATTGTGCGTATATTATTCTCACACGAGTCTACATAGAACATACTCATACATTATCCTGAAAATGAGTCAACAAATATTTTGCATGCATGACCTTGACTCTAATATATGTTGGTTGTTTAGAGTGCAGTGCTAAAGTACAACATCATCTGTGTGACTCCTCCATGGACCAGTCGTCTTTGTCCTGTCACCTGGCTAAAGGCTGTACCCTGATATCAATCACCTGTCTCTCAACTTTGCACATTTGTCTCTAATGGGTTTCTGTTAAAAGAGTGTGATAAAGTTAGCATAAATGAATCCCCATTACAGGGAAATAAAAGATATTCTCCAAGAACATCCCATAAGCAGTTTCTTCTTGATTTGGAACTAAGGATAACAAACTGGCTCTAATGCTTCAAACTACAGAGTGATGTAAACCGAATGTTGTCTCAGTTTCTCATCAGCCTTGGCATTTGCCGCCTACCCCTCTTCAGTCCCAGATCACCTTTCGTCAACAGTGGTCATCTCTCCCTGACCTGGATGCCTCAATGGTGAAGTATGTGGATTGAACCCTATTGATGATATTTCTCGTTGGTTAATTATTGAACACAGTATCCAACTATACTTCAAAGGGTGTCATGGATAGAAGACAAAATGAGAATATATACCTTGGAGATTTATAATGTGGTGCTGGAATACTGGTCTCATACTGTGTCAGATATTCTACCAAAACTCTGCTGCCCATGCCACATCCAGTCTAAACTCTTTCATCTTTATTTTTGCCAGCTCAATACAGACCTCTACAAAGTGCCAGGTATCTTAATTTGTACTAATTTTTTTGTTTGCAACTTTTGATCACATCAGGTCATCTGAGTGTTTGAAGAATCTGTATCATTATATGTAGTGCTTACTGAATAATAGTCTCCAGAACAGCTGCATCAAAACCAACTGGAATATTGGTTCAAAATATAGATGCTTTCGCCCATCCAGGACCTACCGAAAATCCAGAGGCAGGGCCCATACCCAAAGTACCCCAGGTTTAGGAACTACTGATTTAGTGAGATACCCAGCAATACAATTTATAGTGCTTGTTAAGTAGGGTAGCAATTGACTCATGCTCCTAACAGTAGAAACAGGGGTGCAAACTGCCCTCCTCACATGAACTGAATTCACAATCACTGTCATTCTCTATTTCTGACTTAAAGCAATTGCTCCAAATGAGATTCCAACACAAACAGGACCTCATAGTTAAACTTTGCTAAAAACAGGCAGATGTCCAAGACCCGTCACTCAGAAGGCAGCTTCGTCTGAAAGAAACCACCTTAAAGACCATCTGATGTTTTATTAGGCAGCACTTTGCTCAGGGTCTGGTTAAAAAGCAGTTCTTTGCAGCAACCCAGTTTTAGTTGTCCCCAGGGCTCTGACTCGAAACAAAGTTTGACATTATTGTTTCTAAGCCAAAGGGGCACTCCTAGCATATTAGTATCAGACAAGACACCTGGTCAGGAGCACCGCAACTCATTTATTTCTCACTGAACAAGTTATTACCCTCTCCCGGTTTGCCTGAATTGCTGTCCCCAGATGCCATTCCCATGGGTGGCCTCTCCCATCACAACACTGCACTCCTGGTATCATAAGTCCATGTGCCAAGCACCCTGAGGAGAAACATGGTTTGATATCCTAGGAGGCAATTTCTCTGCTTGGGGAAGGGCAGGCTCCCAGGACCCAGCCTTGCCTCTCCTGAACGTGCCCCGCCAGGTCTCTTTGCTGCTCTATTTAACTGCATCCACTCTGTTATTGATCATATTGTGTGTAATGGTACATTGGCTGGGGAAAGCAATGATTACGCCGTAAAGAGAGGGCAGTGTATGGGACCGTGTGTCTATACAATTTAGTGATGCTATAGAGTCTGCTGCAAATAAATGAATTGGAGATGTATTCAGGATGAATGGTGATAGGAGTGAAACCAGTTTCTGAGATGGAGACAGTCTAATGTTTCCTTCCACCTTGTAAGCCAGGACCACTTCAAAGTGCTGTGTCATAGTTCACCCCAAAGGATGTAACATTATTAGAGGACTTCGTAATCCCTAAGTTGATACTCTCATTTTGACATGGGACAATGTGCCAGTATCATCCCCTCTTTGCAGTTCGTGTATTTTTAGTCTTTCTCATTTACTCTTTCATTTAGTATAGGGTGAATTCAAGAATTTTGGTACATTCTTGCTTTGTTCTTTATACTAAACATTGCGTGGGACTGTAATCTTTTATAATTCATGGCTATTTCTTCTGACAGCTGACAATTGCTTCAATTATATTCTTCTATATTCTACTATATCTACTATTACCAATACCTTCTTGCATAGCACTCTTTTCATATTTAACTCATTCAATCATGAGAATAAAGGAATTCATTTATATCTTTTATAAGTTGTTACACTAAAGATGGGAGGATCAATGAATCAGTCGGAAGACAGAAACCACAGAGTAATTTGAACAAGGGAAAGTTAATGAAAAAGATTATTAACTGAAAAAAGGGATTTCCCACTAGGAATAGGTAACTCTTATCTACTGGGAGGTAAGATAACAAAACTAGCAGCTAGAGGGATTAGCCACTACCACTAGGGCTGAGGCAGAGAACCCACTGAAACCCTGTCTCCTTCAAGGACTGAGATCCTGTCCCTTTTGGAGAGCCATGGTCAGGGCCCACTGCATGGTGGAGAAGTTTGCTGCACCAGTGAAACTCTCTGCAGAGCTGCCCTCTGGGGTGCTGGGAGAAGCCATACAAGGGGCTAATGAAGAAACTTGCCCTGGGAGCCCCTAGCCATCTTACACTGCAGGAGCAAGCAGAGAACATACCAGAACTGGAAAGGAAAGTCTTTGCCTCTTCTAGTGTCCCTACAGTGCCCTCTACTAAAAACTTTAACATAACATTGGACAAGCTGGCAAGAGAGAAATCATCCACTATCAAAAGCAGGGCAATAAAGGGTGGATTTGCAGCTAAGATGCCGTAATCTGATAACTGGAACAGTAGACTGAACTTATTTCCAGCAGCAAAATTCATTGTTTCTCAAATTCAGTGATAGTCTTAATGAATATTCTGTTACCTAATGACTAAATATATTGACAAGTGGCAGAACCATCAAGAAAGTAGAGTCCAGTGTATTGTAAAGGTATCTCCTCCAAACTCTATGGTACATCTTCCCCTACATAGTATTCTCATGGCCATTAATCCTCTTCCTCCCCAGCACTAACCTTTGTCTCCCTGGCCAGTCTGAGGTGAGATGATCCAGTGATGCCCAACACCCCTATTGTTTCTTCTGCCACTTCCTACCTTCATCCTTGCTGTGTTTTAACAGCCAGTACTACCTAGGAAATGTCTTAAGAGCCAACGGAGTAAGAGATGAATAAGGCAGGACATGGACAACAGAGAAAATTACATAAGCAATTGTTAAATTTTACTTTTGGCAAATAATTGCAATCTCCTTCCACAAAGAGGAAAATTGGCCAATTTGAGTTTAACTCCTGTCGCTCCCATCTTTCCCATGTTAATGAGAACTGAGTGGTCTAACGTCAATGAGGATAGAGACAAAGAGAAGCAGACTCAATCATTAGCCCAGGAAAAGTTAAGACTTAACTATACAATGTGCCTTTTCTTTAGTCTAGTGTTTTTCTTCAATTGTTGCAAATCTGTGATTTGTTATATTTGACCCAGTGGAAGTCCTGCAAGTCACACTGACCTATTAATAGCAACGGAGCCTCCTAACAACCAAGAACCAGAGCTCACGCCTGCTTTATTTCTCTACTCGCACCTCAATAGCAGCAGTGACCTTTGTCTATCACACACCAATTGTGTGGAGGGCACCATATTTCTACTGACATCTCTGTTTGGCGTGTGAAGTTATTTCCAAAAAACTTCATTTATTTAATCCTCCAGCTGTCTAAAAATCTTTATGGGTGACCATTTTTAGCTTGCCCTTTACCCTTTGCTTTCTGAACCCAGCCAGGTCCTTGCTGGAGGCTCCCAAAGGTCTAAGATCAGTAGGAAAAGAAAAAGGAAATGGGATGTCTAATGAAACAGAAGTCAGCTGGGAAAGTGCAATAAAATTACATTGGGGAGAAGCTGGTAAGAGAGATGCCACTGTTTTTATTCTTACCATCACAACACAAAATAATTAATGGGTAAAAAATACTTTTTGTTTGATAATTGCTGTTCTTCATTAGTGTGAACCAAAGGCACAGTCTATCTAAGACAATAACATCTGCACCCCATATTTCATTATCACCAAACTTCACATTTCACACAAAAGCATTGCTAGCACAGCCTTACAGCTTTAATTAGTTTCTGCCATAGCTGTGAAGGTCAGCCAATTATTGTGTGTGAAATTTCAATATGAAGTGGCTGAATTGAAGACAGCATTGCAACAGTGTGGGATTCTGCAGTGCTATAAATCTAGTATTTAGGAACCATTTTTTAAAAACGCAAGATAACATAAAATAATCATCAGGTATGTATGGTTTCAAGGTTTACTTGTTAACTTAACATGTGCTTTGTTGGGGGAAAAGACCACATAATTTCTGTTTCTTAAATTTCTTCATGTGACATTGTCATTATCTATTATACAATCGTTTAAGGTTGATTTATGTTTTCGTGATTAACTTCTTTTAACTCACTTAGAACTCCACTAGAACATTTGATCTAGGAATATAGCCTGGCTTTACCAAATTTCGCATGATGGAAAGTTAAAAAAACACACAGACATACTCACATGCACATACACACACACACACATACACACTCACACAGACAGACCCACACGTTTCTTATAAATATATACGTACATATGTTTAAAGACCATATTCAATTCATAAAAATGTAGATGCATGTTAATTGATTAGGTCAACTTAAGAACGTCTTTTTATTTGAAAACCTGCTGAATTTAAAAAGGTTATACCAGGGATTCAATTTTATGAGTTTCCTATTTAGAATCATAGAAATTTGGAGTTGGAAAGAATCTTGATGCTCATCTGCCCTAGGGTCCTTTATTTTACAGGTGAGGAAATACGCCCCAGAATAACAGCAGATTTAGTGAGGTCACCCAGCTCCTTAGCAATAGTGACAGCAACTAAACTCAAGTTCTGACTCCCTCTCTTTCCAGCTTTCCAGAAGCCTGCTTTACCATCAGAGCACAAGTTAGATTAGATATGCCACCTGATATATAAAACTTCAAAGTTTGCTCAAGGGTTTTCTGTGAGGCTTGAATGCTATTTGTTTTGTTTTACACATAGACATATATTTAGTTTAATACTAATTAAAACAAACAAATATTTATTGAGCCGTCCTCCAACAAGCCACCCTGCAAGGTATTACAGGTGTTTAGGATGATTAAAATGCTCTTGGTGAGTTTACAAACCATCAGCGTAGATAAGACCAAAAGGAAGAAGAGACTACAGAATTAATGGAAACAGGCCTGTCAGATTGGAAGAAGATAAAGGCAAGGCAGAGCCAAGGAAGGAGACCAAAGGATGAGAGAGAAGGATGAAGACTGTGGAACGTTTAGTAACATCCCTGGCCTCTAGCCACTAGATGCCATAGTGCTGTCCCACCCCACTGCCACACACACACCAATCATGGTGATAAAAATTACCTCCAGACTTTGCCAAATGATCCCAGGCTGGAGTGGACGGTAGCAAATTCCCTTGAAAGCCACTGATCTAGATTCCAGATTCTAGACCATAGCATACTGCGGCTCTTAAAAGACTTCTTAATTCCAAATAGAGAATCTGCTTTAGCCTCCCTGGGATGCAGCATCCCCTGAGCCTGCCCTCGTTTCCGGAGCTACCAGCTGGGAAGGGGCTAATGATGAAACTTGCCTGTGCTGAGCACCACTGCAGAGAGGCATGGGAACACAAAGGCTGCACTGGGATCACTTGATTTGATGATTTGGTGACCAATGGGAGGAACTTAGATTGCAGTGGATTAAGGAATAAGTGGGTGTGATTGAGCAGTAAGCAAGCAGAGCATCAGTAGTGCATAATTTTTCTAGGATGTCAAAGAGTAAAAGATAGAGCAGAAGTAATGGAGTATCTCCAGGGGATTGTAGGGTTGAGTGCACTTAAAACTTCAAGAACTGTTGATATCTGGAGCCAAATAAGTCTTTGTTGGGGGTAGGAGGGAAATGTTTTGTGATTTTTTTTTTTAGGATGTTTTCCAGCATCCTTGATTTCCACCCACTAGATATCAGTAGCACCCTTCCCCTCAGTTGTAACAACCAAAAATATCTCGACATTGTCAAATCTCCACTGGGGGTTAAATCTCTCCTGATTGAGAACCACTGGGCAAGGGAGAGGAATTTTTGTTTTTTAATTTAAGGTGGAGAAAATTAAGCAAGTATTCAGGAAAAGGCAAGTAGTAATAGAAAGGGAGAGATTAAAGTTGTACGTAAAGTCAAGAAAACATGGAGAGGGGGCCATAACGTGAAGAAGGTACTGAGAAAGAAGACCAAAAGTGCCTTAGATAGGAGAATGGACTTTCCTTCAGAGAAAATAAACATGAGAAGGTCCTTGAAGAGGAGAGAGATGTTAAGAGCAGTCAAGTCAGAGAGTCTTGATATTTTCAGTGAAGTTGTACATGAGCTATATCCGATGATAGGATCTGAGAGTGAAACTTCATTAGAACATTGAGAAGGAAGCTGGATCACTCCTTAGATGAGATTACAGGGCATACTTCCATAACAGAATCAGGAAAAAATCAATCTAAGATGCCATATTTGTTGCTTATTCAATTGACCTTTACCTAACTGGGAGTAGGAGCAGAGTGTACAATTTCTAAGACTAAGAATCATTAAGAGAGGAACAGCAGAAGGGAAGGGGGATTAGGAACTCTGTGTGAGTATACACGAGGCACAGCCCAAGGTCAGAGGTAAGTATAATTGAGAAAGGGGCTATAGCTTGAGAAATCAGGGAAGGCTCAAGGGATCATGCATCCCAATGAGGTTGAAGCAGATTATCTGTTTTGGAATTGAGAAGACTTTCTAAGATTCCTAATACCCTATGGTCTAGAATCTAGAATCTAGATCAATGGTTCGCAGATGAATTTGCCACGCCCCAACCCCTGCCTGGGGATATCTGGCAAAGTCTGGTGACGGTTCTTATTTTCATGGTTGGGGCAGAGGGAAGCTACTGGCATCTAGCAGGAAGAAACCAGGGATGCTGCCAAATGTCCTTCAAGGCACTTACAGCTCCCACAACAAAGAATTATCTGATGCATGATGTCTATAGTGTCCTTGTTCAGAAACCCTGCTCTAGGTTAAAACTAAATATCTGGTAAGTTATTTAATGGAAACTTGGGAAATTTTTAAAGGAAATTAATTGGCTAAAAGTTCTTTTTACAATCCTATTATACTTTAGCATCAATTTTTATAGCCTCTTGGAAAGAAAGCACTTCCAATTGCTTTTATTCATTCATGCATTCATTCATTTATTATTTCATTCAAGATAAGCTATTGAGTTTTATTAGGGGGACCCCATTAAGCATTGAGGATACAAAAATAATGTAAACATAGACAAGCATTAATTCAGAGAAAAGTATTGCTATGGACTGAAATGTGTCCCCTCAAAATTCATATGTTGAAGCCCTGACCCCCAACGTGACTATAATTGGACATATGGACTATAAGGAGGTAATAAAAGTTAACTGAGGTCATACAGGTGCGGTCCTGATCCAATCGGATTCATGTCTTTATAAGAAAGGACACCAGGGAGGCCTCCCCCCCCAACTTGTTTACAGGTCATATGAGCATATAGAGAGATGACGGCCATCCAAAAGCCAGGACGAGAAGCCTCACCAGACCATGATGGCTCCCTAAACTCAGAGTTCCAGCCTCCAAAACTGTGAGAAAATTAATGTCTGTTGTAAACAGACAATAGCCACCTAGTCTACAGTGTTTTGTTATGGCATTCCAAGCAGACTAAGATAAGTACATCCTCCTGTTTGTTTGCTTGTTTGTTTGTCTGTTTTCATCCCAAGACTTGTCCTAAGTAAATGCCAGGTTTGCCTTAAAAGTCTTCCCACTACAACTTAACCCCTTTTCTTATTCTCTGTTCTTCGCCCTACATTTGGCAGTATGGAAAAGAGATTGGACTTTGAAATTACACAAACCTGATTCTAAATTCTAGCACTTAACCATAGAGAAACGCTAAGGATTAGGACTTAAGCCCTCTGAGCCATGATATCTTCATTTATTAAAATGGACATAACCACATTTACTGGCAGGAATGCTATATGACTTAAATAAAATATCAGGTGAGAATGCCTCCCATTGTTTGAATACATGGCAGTCTCTCAATAGATAGCAATTTCCACATTCCCTCTTGGATCACAACTGTATATTCAAAGGCTGATTTCAAGAGTGATTTAGTTTGTTCTTCCCAACTGTCTCATTAGATGTTGGTGTAAAGAAGCTAAAGTTTTCTCTCTTCCAAAGAATACCCCAAAGAATTCTGAAAAATAGAAAACTCCAATTCTCTAACAATTGAAAGTCCAGTGATGAATTTCTGGCCCCACAATAAGAGGAGGAAGCAATGGTATTTTGAGGTATGAGTACCTGACTGGTATCATAAAATGAAATAAATATGTAGTTTCTACAATTAATTAATTAATTAAAGCCTAATTATGTTTATCTCCAGCATTTATCACAAGCATTTTTTGTAACATTGAATGGCACAAAAATGTATGCAAAACCTATGTATGTATCAATTCCTACAATTTGCTACAGACTCATTATGTGCTAAGCTGTCTTCGCCTGCTAACTCATTTAATCCTCACAGAAGGCTTGGCTTCACAAGCATGTGTGGGTGGATTATGAAATGAAGGACATTAACCTCCATTGGATATTTATAATGATCCCTTTCTTTGTGTGACAAGTGCAAGTGTAGAATGCTGAATCCTCTCAGGAAGATAAGTTGAGTTGTAATGACTTCTGGAGGTGCTGGGTGGCATCTGAATCAAAGAATCTGGGCCAGTTTCATTTGGCAAAAGATTATCACAAGTTTCAGATCAATTTTTCAAGAGATTTCTCCAAACCGCGTCTAGAACCATCTTATCTTCACCCTCTTTAGAATATCAACAAAGGGGACAAAAGCTCTTTTCATGAGGAATTTTTCATACTCTGCAGCTGTGTAAAATGCAAGTAGTCTCCGTGGTTCATCATCTGTAACCACATAGAGCCCTGTGATTGGAGGAAAGGGAGGTGGGTCAATGCCCTCCCCTAATAAACAGGAAATGTAGCCCCCATTGCTATGTGACCCAGTCAGAAAGACTCCTGATCACTCAATCTGCCCCTCTAATAGAGATTAGAAAAGAGACCATAGGACCCAAGAGTTGGATGACAAGTACCCATTAAAAGGTGTTCTACCCGCTACGTCCCAGACTCCAGCCTCTCATGTTAGACAACCCAAATCAGAAGCTAAAATCCTGCCTTAATGACCAGGCAAGGACTTATCTTGGCTTTTCCGCAGACAGTCTATCACCTTCAGCTTTTCAAGACAGCAGGAGCCATCCTGGCAGAGACTCACCATGTCTTCACAGATGTTAATGGACTCAATGTTTGTTCTCTGGTTTCACTGATACAAGCTGCACAAGGGCAGGGACCTTGTCTGTCTTTGTCACTGCTGTATTACCATTCCTAGCAATGTGCTAGTGTCAACATCATAGATACTCAGGAAATTACCGTTACAGAAGAGAGAGAGGTAGGAAGGGAGGGAAAGAGGGAAGGAAGGAGAGACTGAGAAAGGGAAGGGGAAAGAAGTTATCCTAGACCCTAAGCAACATGGAGAAACTCAAACAATGTGGTATACTGGAATTGCCCTTGGTATCAAAATTGAATACTAAAGCTCACAAATATTACTGAGCTCAGCCCCTCATTCAGAAGGTTTAATGGTTTACCATGGTCACACTATAGTGTATAGCCAGAGTCTCCTGGTCCATTTGTCCCTTATACTGTGTGGCCTCTGGTGAGTGCTTCCGGCCTCTGGGTCAACATTTGCTATATCTTTAAAAAGTAATGTATATTCACATAGAGCTATTAAGAAATAGATGATGTACTTATTTATTTAATGTTATAGATTGACATAATCATTTTTAGTTTTTAATAATGGAGCATTTCCTATTTCTCATGTGTGGATACATCTATTTGTGTGCTGTGTGTGCATATGTGTTTTCCCTTGCAGTTTAAAGAACAGAGCAAGATATGATGTCTAGAGAGGTTTGCTCATCAAAGAAGAATGATTTTAGAGAAACTTGAGGACTCAAGTTCTCAATAGTGTCCTCCCATTAAAGACAATGTCTCTAAGATTTTGAAATTGATGCAACAGTGACATTTGATGAAACGTTCTTGTCATGTCAAATCCTGAAATGTGCTGTGTGCACAGTGGATGTTGTGACTTGAAAAACCTCATAATTCCCAAGTTTAACACTGTGCCTGTGAATTAGGAAATTAGGCCAATCAGGGCTTCTCAGGAGACAACCAGTGGACAACTGCCAACCCGGGAAAGGCTAGCTACTGAGGCCTGATGCCAAAACAAGAAGAAAGATGTCAGCTGTGAGGAGGATGCACCTTCAAACATGGAATGAAAGGGCCCATAGCCAGCCCGCCACAGCCTCACCTCACCCGTGGGTCAGAACTGAGAGCTGCTTCAGAGTAGTTTCCAAGGAGTATCATATCAAGAGTTTCAAATTAAAAATGCTATATTACATATACACAGTGCTTTTTACGTCTGGAAAGTACCTCCCTTCTCTGTTGATTAGTATAACACCTCCTCCCCACCACAAGGACTGGAATACACTATTTGACATCTATTTGTGAGATAAGGAAACCAAGAATTGAGAGGTTAGATGATCTCTGAGCCAAGAGGAGAAGTCTGTTTCCTGTCCACCATTGCCATGGTCTTTCTACTTCACCTAGTGAGAACTTTTTATTTGGGAGGGGTGGGGGGTGGGGTGGTTATGCTAAAAATTAAAAGATAGAAGAAAAATAATGGGATAAATGGAAAACTGTATTCTGATTGCCTACGCTAGATTACCTACTGCTGTAAATATGGACAAAGACAACGGAATTAAAAAAAAAAATCCACACATTACAAGACCACCATGTTGGAGAGATGAAGCCACTCTCAAAAAGCTATTTAAAGCTAATTTGCTGTTGTTAATTTTGAGCTGATTTGCATGAGATGTTCTCTGTCTTCCTTAGCAAGGCTTTGGATGGCAGTTCTACAGTATGGTGAAATGGACTCAAGGACCAAAGAGGATTCTATAGAGCACAGACTTGGAATCTGTAACCCCCAGATACTTGATAGTTGACTGTCCTGTGATCTGACAAACAGGTTCCTTCTACCAAGTAATAAACAACTTTCTGGAAGCCATTTTTCCATCACTTGGTAGAACATTTTTCAAGGATCTCTGTAATAAGTGTCCTCGTCTGTAGGTCCAATATTTCAAGAAATACCTTTAAGCCAACTAAATCTCTAGAGATTTTTCTGTTTTCACTCAACTCTTGTTTCAGTTCCAATATTTCTAGGAAAACATTGATTGATTTACTGTGGTAAATTATGAGATGTTTCTAACGTTGGATGCACTATACCTGATTTGTGATCTCTAGGCCTCCGATGTTTCATAGCAGAAGTTAAAAATGCGCACCATCACCTGGTACAAATAGGCTCACCTGTAAGCCCATAAAAGCTTCCACCTGATGTGTTACTTCTTTTCTCACACCACCAATTCCACTCTCCCTGATTTAGTCATGATCCACATCAATAATTTAGTGATGCATGATTTGAAACAGCTGATTTCAGACCAGTCCTGAAGCAATCTAAGTGTCATGCTGAAAGATACAGATGCCAAGGGCTTGATGGAGCTTGGTTATGCATGATGGCAAGCATCACAGAGGCAGAAAGGTTTGCTTGATGCGTCTGAATGAAGCAAAAAAGATAAGCCTCAAAGCTTAATAGTTGCCTGTTGGGTTTTCTTTCCTGCCAAACTGTAAGCTCTATGAAGTCTGTGTCTACTCTACTCACCACTGAATATCCAGCACCTAGCTCTGTGCCCAGCACCTGGGAGGTGCATGGTACCGCTTTGTGGAAGGGATGAATTAGAGAATGACCAAATGAGTCATGAGAGGGAGAAGCACAAGTTCAATTGCAGTTATCAAAGTTGAAAGCTGTATTTCTCAACTGCTTTTCCCTTTCCTTTTTAATATTGTTGGCAAATTTCTGTCAAACTTATTGTCAGCTTTTACACCATGAGGCACAATCATCAACTGTTGCCTGTTGACTCAGGTTCTACAGACAACAGGGCTTGTGTTTAATTAAGCTCCATGGGGATCAGTCAGCACCCTTCTGCTCTATGGCCAGAGACCCAAACTATAACTGTGTTAAACTTGCTTGCTGGCTAGGTTAGTTTTCTGTCTCCCAGTCTGTGAAGAAAAAGTACTTGCTAATCTCTAATCCTAATATGCCCTGTCACAGTTTGAACACATCCCTATTCTGCTGTGGGTACAGCCAGAGGTTCACTAAGTTTCATGTGCCATTCTTGATTCCTCTTTGAATCAGTTAGCTTTTGTTGTACATCAAATCACCATCCTTAGTGGATTAAGACAACATTTTTTTTTTTTTAGCACATGTCTATGTATTATAAATTTGGCCTCAGCCAGGTGGTTCTTCTGGATTGATCTGTGTTCACCTGTTGTTTACTGGGCTCACACTCATATTTGGGGGGCTCAAGTGGATGGCTGGTACCCTTCTCTGCAAGGGGTCTCTCATTCTCCAGGAGGCTAAGCCAGCCTTGTTCATAAAAGCAGAGGGTAACAGAAGCTGTGAAGCCTCTGAATGTTACTTCAGAAATCATATATCATTTCTGCCATATTCTATTGGTCAAAGCAAGTCCAAAGCTGGCCCATATTTAAAAAGTGAGGAAATAGATTTCCCTTCCCAATGGGAAGAATTTGTGACAATTTTTGTAATCTATCACACCATCCTAGACCCCCTTCAGTTTCTTTAGCCTCATCCTTTTCTCACAATTTGGTCAAGTAAGTCTTTCTTCTGTTTATCTTAGATCCAACCTCCAGATTCCAGGTGTATCTCACTCATTCATTCCACAAATATTTATTGAGTGTATTCTATGAATCAAGATCTGTGCTAGGCTCTAAGTCCACCAAAGCATGGTTCTTACCTTTAAGGAGCTTAAGGCTAGAGGATCAAACAAATAATTAAGAGCTAGGTAGTGAGAACAATAAAATATCCTAGGAACCATGGGAGCTTACCACAGGGCCATTAAACCCAAGCCCAAAGTGGTGAGCCAGAAAAGATTGCTGGGGAAGGTGGTACTTGAATGAATAGGAGTCTTTTAGATCAGTGCTACTGTGGTCTGTGGACTATGGAAGTCTTCAAACATTTTGTTACTGGTTTTATATGAGGTAAGAGTAGAATTTAGAAAATTTTGTAGCAATTTGGTATTGCTGCAAAATCAAAGCATGTGATTTTGAAAAAGTTATCAGTCTGCAACAAATTGAAATTTAATTTTTTGAAAAAATGATACTTCATCAGAGATAGTCTGCGAAGCACTGACTAGGTGACGAAGGGTGGAAGAGTGTCTCAAGCATATGTATGGTAGATTAATAGTGCCCCCCCCCCAAAGAATATCCAGGTCCTAATCCCTAGAACCCAGTATATGGCAAAAGGGTTTTTGCAGATGTGATTAAGTTAAGGATCTTGAGCGGGGGAGATTATCCAGGATTATCTGAGCGGGTGATAAATGCAATCACAAATATCCTTATAAGAGGAGGACAGGAGGAGATTTGACAGGAAAAGGCAATGTGACCAAGAGGCAGAGATTGGAATGATGTGGCCACAAGCCAAGGAATGCTGGCAGCTACCTAGATTCTCCTCTAGAGTCTCCAGAGGGAGAATGAATCTGCGAACCCTTGATTTCAGACTTCTGGCCCCCAAACTGTGAGAGAATATATTTCTGATATTTAAGCCATCAAGTTTGTGGCAATTTGTTACAATATCCATAAAGAACTATTCAATATGTGAAGGCAAGCTAGCATGAAGCAACATTCAGGGATCTAAGAAGCTAGAAAGCGACTGGAATAAAACATATATGTGGGGAGGAGTGACAGAGAAAAGAAGAAAGAGGGAGGCAGGGACTGTGAAGACCAATGATCCCAACTTCACCCCATACTGATGTTTGAATAATTAACGAGATTTTGGAAACCATTCATATCCCAATTGGTGAAGTGTGGCTGTATTCTACATGGACTAAACCACAGAGTTCTTTGAACTCAATTCAGGAAAAAAGAGTACATTTTGCTTGAGTTGAAATTCAAAATAATTTGTGGTAATTGATGTGTACCCTAAGCTGAGCTTTCTCAGGAGAGACCTAGCCAACATTGCTGAGAAACGAGAAGGATTCAGATTATTTACCTGGGTCATAAGGCATGGATGTTATAAACAAACTACTGAGCTAGTAAAAACAAATCTCCCAATCTGTGTAGCCTGGAACATGCGCACACATGCACGCAAGCACACACACACACACACACACACACACACACACAAATGCACACACATGCATGCTCCCACACATTGCAAACCCAGCCTACCACACAAACCAAAAGGAAAGGGGAAAACCATTAAGGGAAGAGTGGCAACAGACTAAGGACTGGCAATTGTTAGTGACATGTTTACTAAATATGCTTTAAAACATTAAACATAACATTGGAAAGCAGAGGAGCCAAGTGGTTGGAGAAGCCCAATGATTACAATTCAGGTTTGGTCTCTGATCTGCTTTCTCGGCACTTGGCTTCACAACTGGAGCTCAGCCAAACAAATCTGCATCTCTGGAGTCTCCAGGCAACTCCCAATTTGGCATTTCTGACACAGGAGAGCTAGCCAGGAAACCCCTTTTTGGAGGGGAACCATTGGCCGGACTCACTCGATCAACATCCAGATATCGTAGTTAATTACAAACACACAGGACCAACCTGACAGCCAGCTCTGCAAGTAGCAGACACCAGCCTTCCCCAGGGAACTGGCTTGGCTCCAGTCAGTATCCCCAGAAACAAGAACCCTTTTAAGCAAGACACTCCAAAGACTCACCAGATTGCGACAGATGTTGTGTTGCCATGTGAAGACATTCTCCTACCACCTCCACTTCCTCAGAAATACCAGATTTCTATTCAGAGACAGTAAATGAAAATCCCCAGCAATAAGATTATCCAACATTAAAAAAAAAATACAAATGAGTTCCTAATTACATCCCTACTTCCCACCCATCTGGCACTAAACTCTCTTTAGATGGGAGACTGGGAAAAAATCTTAAAAAGGAAATTGGTAAAACTCTTGACCCATGACTCAGGTGTGTGGGAGGAAACAGTTTGACTCAAAAGGCTCTGATGTCTCCCCTTTTTTGACATTTTCCAACAAGAAGTTATTGGGGAAGACTGGAAATTTCACCACAAATGTTAAGATCTAGGCAATGCATTAGTCAAATGCTTTTATGGAGAACACATTTGTATTTGACATTAACTTGGGTTGTCTGCTGGAAGGCCAGACTTCTTGGAAAAGTTGGGACCAGGAGAACCGGGTGCTGTACAACTGGACACTGATTGACTAAAACAACTCAAGAAATGCACCCTGCTTCCCCCCCCCCACCCCCCCATCGGTATGATCCTGGCACTTGTGCTTGTGACAGGATAGTCATTTTGACTAATAAGTGGCAGGATTAATTGTATTATGCCAATGGCCCACCACTGAGTGATGCACCAATGGGCACAATTTGGCCAAAGTAACTCAACTCAACTCAGCCAGAGCCTTAAGCCAAAATTATCCACAGAGTTCTTATACCCCTAAGACAATTTTACTATTGTGCAGCTTGCCACTGTAATGTGGAGCTTGGCTCTCAAGAAGAGTTTATGAAAGCTGATCTTTTTCCTGCTGCAGCACATTTACTTTGCCATCCCTTTAGCAACTTATTGGGCCACATTCAACTAGGTAAGAGCTTTATGCTTTAATCCTGGTTAGATGGTAGGAACCTTTCCCAAATTGTTCCTCCATTTGTGGACTCTTAACTTACTTTTTTTGATGAAGAAATGTGTGTTTCTGTATAAGAAAAAGATACTTTATCCAGAAACCACAACACCATCACATTCCAGTAATCCTTGGTGACTCTCCCTTGGAAAGATTTCTCAAGTAACATTTTCCCATTTGTATTCCATTGTCCTTTTACATGCTGCCCCTTTGAAGCTTAGATTCTTAAACCGTGTGCACATCTGTCATGCATAACCCTTCCCCTTAAGCATTCCAAAGGTCTGTAGCAGAATACCAAGCCCTCCTTCCCAGGTCTATACTAGTCCAGGAGGAAATCTGTGCCCAGAAAGAGAATAGCCCTAATAGAATGACCTTTACTGAGGCTTGACATCTGCTACCTTGTAAGCTTCTTACACACTGAGCCTAATCCACCTGGAGGCTTTTCTGCTTGATGGAAGGTGATAAAAAAGCTGTTAGGCTGTAAGCCTTGTCTTAGATTCAAAGCATGTAGGCTGCTTGAGATTCTGAGGCTTAGGGCAGACAGAGGGGAAATATTTCTTAGTTCAGGTGCAATTCTCAAGGTGCTTATTAGGATGAACTCCAGTCTAAGAACAACTTTATTGGTATGAAAGTCCAGGCAAGACTTCCTAATAGGAAGGACGCTCCCAGCTTCCCAACATTTCATAGGAGTAATGTAATGGTGATCATAAAACTTGCCTTACCGACCAGAACCAAGAAGCCCAACTCTAGAAATTTACAATCGACAGAGGATCAACAACTTGTATTCTGGATATCTTAAAGGTGAATGCTCTCAAAGACACAACTGTCTGTGGTGATGAAAACCTGGATACCCATAGTTATAAATAATCCAGTCTGTTTCCTATAGCAACTGAAGCTAAGGACTAAAATCCAAATTGATCTGGCTTCTTGATTTATATTCTTGACCAAGAGACGAAAGCTCAGAGACGGAGCTTCTGAGAATAGCAGAGGCATGCCTCCGAGGAGAGAGGGAGACTTTGAGGTAAGTTACTGAAGAGCTATTCTCCCAAATAATAGCATAATTGTTTCTCAGAATCACAAATTGAGTGAAAATAGGAACTCTGTTGGAAGAACTAACAAAAGTGAAAATGATACTATTGTATTATGAAAGAATTGTTTTTTTCTCAAACAAGAATGAGATTCCCAATGCTCAGCAAACTCACTCTGAAGAGAATTATTTATGGTCTGCATTGAAAGAAAAGTTTGCTCCATTTTGATAAATGAAGAATTTGGTGTGTTGGAAAGATTTGTCCTTTGATAAACTATTTACATGTTTCTCTCTCGTGGAGTCATATATATATATATATGAGAGAGAGAGAGAGAGAGAGAGAGAGAGAATATACATATATATATATATATATACATACAGAGCATATACATATAATAGTATATATGTATATATACACACATATATATACATATATGTGTATATATATGTATGTGTGTATGTGTGTATATATATATATATATATATATATATATATATATACACAGAGGATGCCAAACAAAATGTATACACATTTTAAGAAAGGAAAAAACTGTATTAAAATTGTGATACTCAATATATACTGATAACAAAAGATCAATACAAGCTACTGCTTGAGCAACATTAACCCAAGTGTTCACTTATATACATTTTTTTGGCACCCCCAGTATATGTATCTCACCACTGGTTTTATAGCAAGTATGAGATAAATAGGTGTCATGATTGCTGACATCACCAATCCTGTGCCCTCTTAGATATAGATATAGATAGATAGATATAGATATAGATAGATAGATATCTATCTATCTATCTATACAGATATATCTATCTATACAGATATAGATATAGATATAGATAGATAGATATCTATATCTATATCTATATCTATATCTATCAAATATATAATATTTGAATGTTAGAGCACCTGGGTAAACCTGTCTTTCAGGGACCAGAGTGGATAATATGCTTAATATCCTCACATCAATAATAAAATCTCCATCAATATTCACAACAGGATAGGGTTTATTTTGGCTCCATTTCATATTAGAATAAAATATGAGAAGGTGAAGTGACTAGTACAAAGTCTCATAGCTAGTAAGGATTAGAAACAGTATTCCAGATTCCTAATCTTGTGCTTTCCCAACTACAATATGTTACCGTTAGTCTGACTCCTACATAGACCACCTTTCAGAGAAGCTAATAGTGTCTGTAAATGCCATTATGGGAAGTGATTTATTTTACCCAATTTCCATTCTTCCTGAAAAAGATGTCTACGTTTGCCAGGAGCTAAAACAGTGGTCGTTCTACCCACCTAGCAGGAACAAGGCTCCCCTGAGTTGCAAAGTTCGGGCATATCAAACAAAGAGGAAGGAGGTAAAATTATGCTGATTGTGTATCTCCCAGTTGAGATAATGCCACTGAGAACCACTCAGAATTGAATAAACTGAACAAGTGCAGTTTTGATTAGTTTCAAAGACTGAAGAAGTATAGTATATTTTTTCGTGAATCAAAAAGATCAAATCAATTGCAGCACAATGAAGACCCTGTTCTAAGATACACTCAGCTTTATTTGTCTGCTGAATCTCAAGAATAAATATGAATAACAATTGGACAAGTCATGTGAATGATCCTTGTACTGGAAGGATTCATAGGTAAAACACCAAAGCAGATGGACCGATTTGAAACAATCACATGTAATGCAAATTAATCCTTTATTATAGCTTTGGATAACATTCTTCCAGGCTTACCACGTGCCAGGTTAAATGAGCATTATTTCATTTCATTTTCACAACATCCCTATCAAGAAATAATTAGCATCATCTCCATTTACAGACAGGAAACTGAGGTTCCCTGAAGTGGCTTGTTTAAGACTCCTGAAGTAGGAACGAGCAGAGCTGGAAAGTCAAAGTCCCATGTGTTGTCACAATTACTACCTACTCTTTACATTTTGACCTGGTACTCTATTCATATACACTAATTTGAGGAGGAAAATAAGTTGAGTTTAGTTCTTAAAATATTTTTTAAACAATTGGCTGACAGTGGCTTATGTAACCAATTTCAATTTTGGTAACCACTGGTGTGATGATCCTTACCCATGATCAGCAAGGCCAACCCCATTATGGGGGTACGGGACCTCACCTCTCTATCCTCCCTCTAGCCCTTGCCTGCTCTCTACTCTAACCCCACTGATCTCACCCCAGGACCAGGCCGAAGAATGTCATGAGTGCAGCCTGAGGTGTCAGACGTGAGGTGGAGGGAACCCAGCAGGAGTTGAGTAGGACACTACGAAGGGGCAGAAAGAACGCCAAACATCTACATAACTATCCCATCACAAGCACACCAGACAAATCTTGCTGCCCTTCCCCAAATAAGCTTCTTCCTCTTACCTGACTCTAAATCCCATCTACCTTCATTTTATCTAAATGCTGATGATTTTTACTTTCATCCATTGCTCTTTCAATCATTCATTTGTATCTATATTTGAGTTTCTGGCACCATGCTAAGTGCTAAGAATACAAAACTTAATGAGATGCCATCCCCTGTTGTCAAAGCCTTCACGGCCCAGGAAGAGTGACATGATCAGAGAAAGTCCAATGTGGAGAGGCAATGAAGGAGGTAAGCAGAGAGGACTCTGGGAACATAGAAGAGAGTCAGCAACCCAGCCTGGGTAGCGTGAGCTGGTTGGAGAACCTCTTGAGCAAGTAACTCATGGGCTGATTTGGGTTGTAAAAAATAGTGCATTACTGAAGGAAAGGAGATAAGTGAGAGGACTATGTTTTGAGTAGAGTGGATGCCATGATTCAGAAATAGCCTGGTGTGTCCAGTGATTCACTATCTGCACTCTAAGTAAAAGGTCCAAATAAGGCAGCTATTTTAATTCCTGAGACCCCTGGAAAAATAAAGACATTAGAGATTAAGGGGGAGAAATTTTATGCTAACCCTCCCCTTTCTATTCCTGGATTTATCCAAGTCACTCCATCGCTTTTCTCCAATTCTCTACTGTGGATATGGCCATTCAGCTGTGGGCAGCATCGGATTAATAAAGCAGTGCTTTGCATCCAAGCAACAGACTTTCAAAATGAGCACAGGTGATATTCACGTGCTGTGCCTTTGCTTCTCTCTCTCCCAAGTCTATGTTTTCCCAAGGGCACATTCTCCTGAAAGAGCAACAAAGCCACACAAATCTAAATGAAATTTATACTTTCTAACCAACACAGCCTGTCCTCCACCTTACGGAACAACAGTAACAACTGCAGTGACTGTGATTCATTAAGAACTTCCTATGGGACAAGAAACCATCAGCTCCCACCTGGACACTCAGTGGCCTCCTAACGGATCTACTTGTTTTCTCTCTCTTGTCCCTTCTGATGTCCTCTCCATCCAGCAGCCAAGATGGACTTTGTGAAGTTCATTTACAACATCGAATCTCTCTCGATCACTATCCCCTCCTACCTTACACACCCAAGCCCTCATACACACTATGTTTCAATGGCTTCTCATTCCACCGAAGATGAAATAAAAACTCCTTCATTTGACCAATAAGGCTCTTTTATGGCCTGTCTACTCTCCATCCTTTACTCACACCACATGTCCCCAAATTCTACTCAAAACCAGGAAATTTGTCTTTCATTTTCTTGAGCCTGCAATGCTCACACATGCTTTTCCCTCTGCCTGGACCATTGTTCCCACTCCTCTTCACCCAGTTAACTTCCAAACATCCTCCAAATGACTCAATTATCCGCTCCTCAGGGAAGTCTTCCTGCACACACTGACAAGGTCAAAGTCTCAAATTATAACCTCTCAAAGCAGTATACATCTTCATTCATTAACCTAAATAATGATTTTGCATTATCTGGGTGTTTGATCAATGATTGTCGCTATTCAGTAAAGAAGATGCAACAATGAGCCCCTGAGCATGGGAGCTGAGGATCCACTACAGCTGCCACATATGGCATCAGCTGGAAGCAGCTAACCTGATAGAACATTGGAAAGCCCTATTAAATTTTCACTAAGATACCATCTCAGGGTTCAGAACCTGCAGGGTCAGGGTGCTATACCCCAGGATATAGGATATGAAAAAAACCTGCACCTGATGTATGGTGCTGTGCCTCCAATAGCTAGAGTACACAGGCCCACGACCTCCCGGTGACCCACCGATTTGTATTTGTGTGTCCCATCACCCTACTTAAGGCTCTGCTGAATTAGAGGTTCTGAGTCCCAGCAGGGGCTGAGCTGGCAGTGTGAGAAATGTTTTCATGTGGGGACGTAGTAAGTAAGGAGTTCTCTAAACCTAAAGCTATGATTACTGCCTGGTCATGCTGGGCAAGGAAGGCGGTTGACATAATGGTAGGAGTGGTTGAGAGTAACGAACTGCATTCATTATGAGGAGCTGGGTTTGCTGCTTTGGACTGTAGGCAGCGAGGAGTGTGTATGGAGCTTGGAAAACTCACAGAGCACCTGGGTACTGTTGAAGCTGGAAGAGCCATAACCTGACAGAGGTAAGGCATCCATGGGCTAGAGCCCCCAGTGAGAAAGATATGGGGCCAACTAACCACTAGACAGAGTAAGGAAAACCTAGAACAAACAGGAAGAGGGAAATAATATCACTCATGAGGCTGGGACCAGCTGCAACAGAGGGGACTATAGCTATCTGTCCTTCTGAAGAGTCAGGATGGAGCAGACGTAATGTGTGGTGTACCTGTCTATGAGTGGGGCAGGCTCCCCTCAGATTTCAGCTGCAACTCTGACGAGCACTTATTTCTACGCACACAGGCAGTGGTCCGCCTTGAGTCCGCAGCTGCATCCCCTTCCTTTGCTGTCCCTCGAATTTTTCCAAAACCAACGGCTCTCAAATAGCCTCAATTTTAATCTAGAGTTTACTTATCATGTGACTTTGTTTAGTTTAAAATAAATGTCTTTGACTTAAATAATAAAATGTATATTTTGCAAGTGTAATTGTTTTTTCTTCTTTGGTACACTTTTCTGTCATGTCATTGAGAAGAGAAATAATGGTCTAATATTTATAGTTTCAAAATGGATTACTGCCACCTTTGTCATTTTAAGAAACTGACTAAGAAGAAATCCTGCTGGCAACCAGCTTCATACACACCTATTTTGTGTCTTGACAAACTAAAAGTGTTCAGATATAAGGCATCTATAGGCTAGATTGTTTCCAAATACTTCAGAATCTTAGAGATGCACATTAGTATGACAAACACACTTTGAAAAGAGTTGGGGTAATAAGGTTTGGCCTAGATCTGTGCTATCATCTGACATAGCCCCTAGCCACGTGTGGCTATTGAGTACTTGAAATATGACTTGTCCAAATTGAGATGTATTGTACACACTGGATTTCGAACACAGAGTATGAAAAAAAAATGAATGTAAAATATCCCATTAGTAATTTTTTGTGTGATGACATGTTGAAATAACATTTTGGATATATTAAATAAAATGTATTATTAGAATTATTTTCACTCCTTATTTTTTTTTAAGTGGCTACTAGAAAATGCAAAATTGTCTGTGTGGCTCATGTTACATTTTTGTTGGCCAGTGCTGTTTTGGAGCTTTACAAGCCAAATTCCTTCCGATGGAGAAGATATTTTTCATAAAAAATATTTATGAAAGCAAAACAAATCTGATAGGAAAACTGACTTGTAGAAAATGTGCTATTGTCATATACTTCTTCTGATGATATTCCACTAACTTCAGATCCTAAATAACAAGGGAAGAAATAGGCCAATAAGTCAACATCTGCTTGTTAAACATTATGAGAAAACCGAGGACGTGTCTCACAACTAAAGGCCTGATCACCAACTCCTCTTTGTTTTAAAAGTACGAAAATAGTCCAACAAACTTAGCAAATAGTCCTTCTCTGACCCCCAGATGTTAACACCTCCAAAAAGGAACATGGCTTGAAAGTACCTGTTGATCTAGCAAGAATAATGAGAAGTTGTAAACCAGAGACCACGGTGCAAATAGTTGAGTTTGCCAAGAGTTTATTTCCTGGAACACAACATGACATAGTTTGATCTCTTATATCTCAGCAAGGATAAAAAGGCCAGCCACAAGGAGACAGGACAAAACCCACCGAGGGCTGCAGAGGAAGCCAGGCAAGAGTATCTCCTTGACATCAACAATCCAAGCCAGGAAGAAAGGAGTGAGGTTTGGATCCCTAAGACATTAAGTCCTCACCTTGGAGCCCCATTCCAGGTTTAAAGCACGTCTATTCAGATCCAGTCCTGAGCGGAACAACTTGGGAGATGAGTTGTCTTTCCTCTGAAACCGTCTTTAACCATGACTAATTTGGCACTATTTTCTGCATGATTTGTCTTCTCTGAAAATGAGCAGACTCAGGCTTGTGAAAATGAAAATTGATTTACTTTCTATTCTTCGTGAGCTCATCTATTTCAGGTCTACTTCTTCTGGGATGTGCAAGAGACTGCACTGCTTTCAAGCTGTGGAAATTTCTTTTTAAAAAAATCAAGTGAAGGAGACTTGGAATGAGAATGCACCTGGCTGATTGGTTTCCCATCCACAACTACATCTCTTACCAAGCAGGGAGAATCAAGCCTCTATTTGGCAAGACAGTGGCAGCCTGACGAGTGACCTGAGTATCTTCTCCCTTTCTCAGCTGGATCTACTCCATTCTACGTATCTTGTTTAAGATATTATATATGGACATATATATATATATATATATATATATATATATATATATATATATATATAGAGAGAGAGAGAGAGAGAGAGAGAGAGAGAGAGAGAGATCCATATATAATATCTCTAAACAATATCAAGCAGAAATGGTACAATTAGATGTTAAATTATAGTGATGATTGTTCAAAGGTGGCTTGCAGAGCTTTGGCCCACTTTGGGGGAAATATAATTAATGTTGCTGCCAATATCTCCTGGCAAGCCAGCACCACAAACTAACCATTTGATTTCATAATAAAGTGCCATTGTGATCCACAAAAGCAACACTATCCTTTTAGGTGCTGGATTAGAATCCAGGCGAGTCCACAATATAGTCTTTACACATCATCAACTTCCACACAGGACATAAATTGCACTAATATAGTAATATACTGAAATCTCAGACCAACTGTTTGTCATCAGATTAGAATGTGATGACACAAAATAAAGATGTGAGACGGAATCTGTGCTGAGGTCTAAATTCACATTGGAAGTCTGGAAAGAAAAGACTGTTTATAAAATTATAGCCCAGGAATTGCTGCCAAAGTCAGCCTTTGGTGCAGCTGTAAGTGGGATGGAATCCACGTCCCTGACATCAGACCCACCCACTGGAATGCTGCTCCTCCGACGGGAGCTTCCCTGACTGGAAACTAAATGTCATACTACAAAGTACGAGCTGCCATACCAGTGCTCTTGGCCTGATTGGATCTTTATGGTGGCCAGTAATTTCCCCTCTCCCACCCAGCAAAAAAGAAGGCTATCAGAACGTTGGTGGTCGTAGCATTCACATGTGTCATCCCCAGGTTTTGAGTTTTGCTCAAAATTGTCAGCTTTCATGCAACCTTCACCTTTAACAATGAGGGGCCTGTTCTCTTTCCTTCCTTCCTTTTTCTCTTCTTTCTTCTTCAATTCCTTTCTTCTTCATCTTCTGTTTCCATGACAGGACGGCTTCCTTGATACAGATCCTGCTTCCACAGACATTGTGCTATATCATTTACAAAACCCAAGGATACATTTTGTTTTCTATTGTTGAGAAACATGTGGGCTATACGTAAAGATGCTATGGAATAAGTACCTGGGCAAGAGAACAAACAAAGTTTGATATAATTACTCATATAATTCAGAAGCTCCCAGAGGATTATCTTAAAGTTGTGTGTGCATGTGTGTGTGTGTGTGTGTGTGTGTGTGTGTGTGTGTTTAATATAATGTTTGGAGTTATCATCACAATATAAAAATATTTAAATAAGTTTCAACTAGTTTGGGGGCAGCAGGATGGTAAGGGTGGTAGGCATAGGGTTAACTTAAGATTTGGTTAACTGCTTTAAAATATGTAAGTTGATTCTCATAAAACCAATGTGAAGCAAGAGGGTTAGAGAGTCATTCCATTTTATAAGGAAGAAAATCGGTATTTAGAAATGTAGTGACTTGTTCAAATTTACCTCCTAAGTGAGAGAGCCCAAATAACTGAATCCAAGTCTTCTGACTCGTAACCCAAAGTTTACCTCAAAAGCTCATTTGAATGGTAGAGTCTGGTACTTGGTTGCAATTAAGAAATTCTCAGATTCAGAGCAGTGGATTAGAAGCAACTAATCTTTCTACCTCTCAGATAGGGCTGGTCCATATACAAAACTGCCTTGCTAGTCTCAACTAAGTATTTAGAAGTTAGCAAATGTGCTTTTTCCATACGATGTCAACTCCTGCATGCCATAGAAGGTAAGCAGCTGATAATTATGGATTGGCTTGTTAATAGTTACTCACAATCATTTCTTGAGCACTTGATATGTGCCAGGCTCTCCACTAGATTATGAGCTATTGATATAGTATGCTTTGTATTGGAGCATCGCCCTAGACACTCTAAAATGAACTGATCATTCCAGGTACCAAAAGTATATTTTTGTAATTAATTCTTGGTTTTACTAGCTAAGTGAAAGGACATCATAAACCTTAGAGTATCCACTATTTATACTAAGGGTGGGGTGTCAGAGTGTGGCTCCTTTATGCTATCAGTGTTGAAATGGAGTAGCAAAACCTGAAACAGAAAAAAACAAAAACATGGCAGAAGCTAAGGAAATGGCATCAAATCACCAGGCTAGGATGCTTGTGTAGGGGGATCGGGAGATATCGACTCTGAAGAGGCATGAGAGTTTGCAGGACAATTTGAGATTAAGGACAGCAGGAGTTCTTAAGAAGGCAAAGCCAATGCAGACAGTCCACTTTAGGTCACAGAAAACGTTTTTAGCCATAGTGGCCTCTTTTCAAGACTCTTCGGGCAAATAATTCTTACTGGTTTCAAAGACACTGTATCTTGAGCCCAATTTTGCCATTCAGATGTTTGCTTTGAAGGATGATCTTAAGGAAAGGAAAAGTTCTGTTGCATAAACTATTATAATTAAAATGCCATGGTGATCTTTACTTTTGTTTTGTCCCTTGGAATTAACCATTAAACCTTTCTCAAGATGCTATTGCCCCACAAATTCTTCTCTTCTTCCCAAGCTTCATTTGTTCTTCTGCTATAATAAACATCCATGATTTGTGGATTTGGAAAATCGAAGACAGTTATTGCATGCTCTCAGTGCGCTTGGAGCATGTGCCTTTATAGCATTTCTCTTCAAATAAATAGCTATCCCACACATCACATTTTTTTCCCAGTTCTTTGCAAGATTATTACTCAGAAATCTAATGGCTTGCAATTATGATGTCTTATCCTTAAAAGCAACAGAGATATGATAATTTTCTTTTTTGATGCCCCAATAGATTATAAGACCAAAGTCTTTAGCTAATCTGATTACTGTTGAGAATCAAATTAGATGATTCATAAGAAAATAATTATCTATAGATACTTTGTCTATATGGCACCCTGTGAAGTTGATCAGTAATCTCATTAATTTAATCAATGTACACAACTCATAACCCTTTAATCAAGCTTAGTATTGTGCCACAGCTTGAATATCCCAATTTCAGAGTTAATTTTTCAAAGCTGCGTTCTTTGACCCTAGTTGTAGAAAATGGAAATGATGGAACTGAGAAGTGTAAAAATAAATGTGACAAGTCTTCTTTAGCCAATAACTCAACTTCTCTCAACCCAAGAAAATGTACTTTTGAAAAACTGTTCTGTCATATATGAGAAGAAGATTGTAGGAGGAGTGCCCACTATGAAAAAGAAGGCAAAGGTACTCAAACCAGGGAGCTTTTTAGGGGAACAATGCTGCCCAAAAAAGCTAAAACATTCCTACATCTTTGTTACAGAAAACAGCTGTGTACCTGAGTCTTTTGCACCATGCCCCCACCTTCTCACCTTCACTATTTTAGTTATCCTTGTTGTATAACAACCTATCCCAAATTTAATGGTTTCAAACTACAACCATTTTCTCACAATTCTGTGGGCCGGAAATGTGGGCAGTGCTCAGTAGGGGAATTCCTCTATTCTGTATGGCATCAGCTGGGGTTGGAACGTCTAAAATGGCGTCTATTTGGCTGCATCTAGTTGAGATGGGTTGGAATTTCCAAAAACACTTCACTCACATATCTGGTGCCTCGGTGCACTTCTTTGTAGCCTCTATTTCTCCATGTAGCTAGCTTGGGCTTCCTTGCAGTATGGTGGACTGACATCTTACATGATGGCTAGCTTCCATAAGGAGTTAAAGGAGAAGATCTAGATCTCTTGAGCCCTCGTCTCTGAAGTTACACAGCATCCCTACATCTTATTGGTCAAAACCAGTGGCAGGCTCAGACAGACCAGATTGACGGAGGTGGAGAAATAGACTCCTTCTCCGGGTGAGAAGAGTGAGAAGAGGGACAAAAGGAATCCAGGGCCATGTTTTGCAGTCTGCCACATTCACCAACCTAGAGTGTCATCATTCATCAGGCCAACCCTATACCACCAAAGTTTAACCCCCCTTCTTACCTTTGAACCATCTTCTCTGCCTTCCCTGAAACCTGAAATCCAAACAGTTTAATGATACCAAATGTTTCAAATTAGTGTCTGTCTTGTTGTTGCCGGTAGTTGGAGAGATCAATATTAATGAAGAGAGAAGCTGTAAACATTGCTAATGAGGATGAAACAAGAGAGACCCAGCTACTGTAGGGATGTGTTTCAGCACACTGTGAGTAAAAGGACATTGGGTCTGAAAGCCTGAATCTTTAATGCGCCCACAATCACACCAACACCAAAGTTAGCACTATGGATACATTTTAATAGATGATGTCTTACAAAAAGCTCTTTGCTTGAAATTCAGCCCAAAGACTAAATTAGAGTCAAAGCCCCAGTCAGGTAACTGTGCTATAACATGTGAAGAATTGATTTTCTTATTTTCAACTGTCAGACCTGCTACAAAGAATGAGTTTTAATTCTGGGGATGTTATTAAACTCCTTGCTTAACTGGCAGAAAAATGGAACTGCTAGCCTAGTGACGGTGGAACTGCTGTCGGATTGAATGACACCTGTCAGAGTATGATGAATGACCCTCTCTTCCCCACAATCCCCTGTTCTGTCACTCAGGTGAGGCCCATTAATCTTCATCCTGAGCCTGTCAGGCTAGGCACCCATGACGACAAAATGTCTTGAAGCATTTACCCCTAAAATGCAGAGAACAATACGATCTTCTCATTGTCAGAGCCACATAGAATTAGCATAATTTATTATGACTCCCCTCCCCCACTCCCTACCTCTAGCACCACCCCCCAAAAAGCAAGTGGGGGCTAGATGGGATTAGACAGATGGAGTGTAGGACCAGACTGCCAACTACCAAGCCCCCTGCAGTGCCTGATGAGGGGGGAGCATCTCTACAAACCAATCAAAAAGCTGGCAGTTCAATTACAGAGTAATAAAGGGACATTCATCATTCAATTAGGCACCTGTCATGGTTTCACAAAAGGGAAAACTTCTAACCTGAGACTCTGGGGAGAAGATGCTACAACCAGGAGACAGGGAAATAAATGAAAAACGGGACAAAGTCAATTACTGGCCAACCAGACAATAGGATATGTTAAAAATAAGGGGAAAGTTCTCCCCTGGCAAAAATCGGAAAAGTGCGACGACCTTACCTAGATTAAAAGGGGCTAATATTAAAAGTAGCACGGTGCTCTCTTCTACAGTACATCTCATGATTGAGTTTCCCCTCTAGAAGCTGCTCTGGAAACTGAATTTTGTGAGGAAAAAAAATGAGAAGGAAATAGCAACTCTGTTACTCAAAAGCATTGTTCTTTATTTATTTATTTTTTTAAAAAAAGCATTGTTCTTTAAATTACTGAGACATGAGGAGGAATAGAAGAAAGCCTAGGCAAACATTCAACTTGGATGTATCACCATATCGAGGGGGTATGATCACAAACGGAATTTTGAAACCATGATGCCCCACTAATGGTTGGAAATAAGAGTTGACAAATTTAAGTTCTTAGTAAGTGCATGTAATGGCAACTGAGGCCAGAAAAGAATTTTCATAGCAAAGAAATTTCATATTTTTCTAACTAAAATTTATTCGTATGATCTAATGGCTATTTCCTACCTCATTCATGCTAAAGCTTCCAGACCAGACGAGTCTTATGATGCAAGATACACAAATGAACCACAGGATGTTAAAGCTAGAAGTAATAATAGTAATGAGCTTAGCCAGCCCCTCACAAGTGGGGACACACAGACCCGGGACCACCCACCTGGAGCAGTGGTTCTATAAGTTACCCTATAAATTCCTGTTAGGGATTAGATGTCACACCTCACCTCTACTCCCCCACTCACTTCGCGGCTCAGCACTCCTTCCCATATGCTTTAAATTATTTTCTTAAAGATATTTAAAACAATAAGAAAACATTTTAAAGAAAAATATTAGCAAAGCTTCTCATGTGATAAAATAGTCATAGCTAGAGTCAAAAAATAAGGTATTCCTATTTTGAATGGGAGTTTTCATATAATCATTTTTACAGAATTATTTACTCTAATAACCTCTGTAGATTATCAAGAGGAAGACTTGTTTTATATATATACACATATATATGTATATATATATATTTATGTATATATATTTGTGTATATAATTTGTGTATATATATATATATATACATATATATATATATATATTTATGTGTATACGTGTGTGTGTGTGTGTGTGTGTGTGTGTGTATAAAATCATGATTCAGGCCATGGATTTCAGTGCAATATTCATCATGTGTCACCTGTCCAGGCACCAGGCTTTCAGACGTGGTTTTTAAAAGCCCTTAGGTGATTATATCATGCCCCTTCTATTTGATTCTGGGTAAAAGAGCTTCTTCTTTTTCCTTCTTATCTTCTTTGTCTATTTTCTTTTTAAGTTTTTTTTCTCACTTTCATTTTTTTATTTGAAAAAATACTTGACACTTGCTCTAAATAAATTACACAACCAAAATGAAGTTAATTTTTAGAAAAACTATTCAAGGAAATGTAAAGTTCTGTATAGAGAAGAGAGATGCTTAACTCAGACTTTTGTGAGGTAACAGAAAATGCCCTTCTTTTTAGACTTTAAGATCCCTCATGAGAGAATAAAGATCTGTGCCGCATTAAATCCATAGGTTTTTATGTCTGTGCATATAAACTCGTTATATCACAGACACAAACATACAAACACACACCATACACTATAAATTCCTTTCAATTTTGGTTTTAAAGCCTCATCTGCAGCAAAACCAAAAAAAAACGCAGTCTCAACCTCATTTTGTTATACACTAAGACATATTGACAAGCCCTCTCTGCTCCTTTTCACAAGCCCTTAAATGTCATATCCTAAAATCAGTAGGATGGGTCATTCCATCCAGAATGTATTTATTGGGTTAATAGGCTCTGTAAAATACGTTGTCCATTTCGTAGGAGGAAGGGGAGTAGGGAAGAGAGGAAATGACTTTTGCTACCTCCTTTCCCCACCTCTGTTCTCTTAGTTACAGTCATGTTGATGCATTTTTAAATTCAAGAGAGACTGTAGCATTTTTCCAGGTTTACATTTTTCATTGGGAAAACAGAAACAAGATTAGAGGTTGCAGGGTGAAAATTACCCAGGTTATCATAATCATTTACAAGTGAAAACTTCTAGGACAGAAGAGTCTTCTTTTAAAGCCAGGATTAAGTCCCTAACCAGTAACAAAATCTCAATAAATGTTCATTTATGCTACTATGACAAAGATTTAAAAGAATTAAATCTAATAAATGTTGTACATAACCAAAATACCCAAAAAGTTCTACATTTTGTTTATGTGAAAATTTCCCTTCAAGACGCATGTGTATGATGGTGGCAGAACACACCCCCCGACCAGGGGCAGAGTTCCAGTTACTTCCATGGATCAGCCGTGAGGTCCCAGGTGGCCATTTCACCAGGACTTTAGATGACTTATACGTAAAACGAAAGAATTGAACTAAATGATCTCAAGGTCCTTTCTACATATAATTATTTGATTTTCCAATTCATATCCTAAAGTTATATTTTCAGAATGACCAACTCTGTTTCAATGACAAGGCCAATGATCATTGGAGGCCAGCCTCCAAAGACATCTCCAAAAATTAGAAAGGTTGTATCCGTTTTAGTCTCATGCAGTGAGTGTGGAGTATACAATATAAATATTGCAGATAATACAGAAATAAGCTGTTACCTCTCACCATCTGAGTGGTTCTCACTACTCCCAGAGGGAATGACAATGCAAGACCCAGTACCTACTGCTTATGTAAATTGGCTGAACTTAACCTGTCTCCGAGACCCAAGTTCAATTCCAAATCTTTAGCATGTAAAGTTAAAATGAAATTCAATAGAGCTTCATATACAACAAAGGATACATTAATCCCAAGTTGCTCTTTTTAAATACAATCAACACTTCCATTCTCATACATAATTTTAAAGTTTTTAACTTGAACTGAAGTTGTTTCTTTACCAGAAAGCTTGACAGAGAAAAACAAAAGTCCAGGAGCTTAAAGCCATGTTTCCCGATGTAGTTCACATCAAGGCACACACAGAAAATGGTTGGAAAGTAAAAATCTCGCCATGGAAAGATACACCATTATTTTATATACCACTAAAAAAGAAAGTATCGTTTCACCCACCTTTCATTGCAGAGTGTGGCTTCTGGTAGGCTTTATCTTTTGAGGGGCATCTTCCTTTCCCCAGGCTCATACAGCATTTCATTGTTTATCCCTTCTATGATAACTTTTGTTTCATCAATACCGCACTTACATTCATTTATCTCCTTGCATGCCTTTCTGTGCACACAGAAACTTCTTTGCTTCAGTGCTGAATCATAATGTATTTTACCGAAGACACTTTAAGGGAAACTCAACCCAATGCAAGCCGTACAACAATGTACATCGCTCAACTAAAGCTAGGACAATGGGAAGAGCTGTAACCAAGTTTAGTCAGGCTACGTGCAGGATATGGTAACGACCTCATCACTGCCACCTGCCCAAAAGCAATCATCAAATACTGATAGGGAAACACACGTGATTTCAGAGATGTTACATGAGGGGGGAAATGTGTATTTTTGAATCCATGAAACCGTAATAGATGGATAAGACTTCTCTTGGTGCAGGGCAACCAGCCGAAGAGCCCTAGCAGCCTTGGCCCACCCAGGTGCCCCAAGGAAGAAGAAGAACCACAGCTCAAACACATCCGTAACCCATTCTCAGCCTGACATGGGGAGAAGAGCCAATTTAGAGGCCTATGGGGACAACTGCCAGAAATATTTCCCTAAGAATGGCTCTAAAGAATTGAGACTAGTTGAGATGTAACAAATTAGAATCCATTTGGCCAAAGCACTACTTCCCTTTGGCTTTGCAGTCTACCTTGCCAAAGTTTAGGATTTATATGGATGTCTTCTCATTTCTTTTTATTCTTTCAGAGAATTTGGATGCTTGTTTTTGTTTTTCTTTTAGTACAGGTTTATCCTGCTGTCACGTGGGATATCATGGGGGTCTCTGGTCCCGCTCCCCACATAAGAACGCAGAATATGGTGAGGCCAAAAAGGAACACCAACGGAGCCACAGATAGGGGAATCATACCACTATATTCTCACTGGTGGCTGGGTTGGAGACGCAGGGAGCAAACATCCGCCAGTACCCCAACAAGGAGTCTTCCTGCCCTCCCCCCCCACCCCCCGTCTCAATGGCGGCCTGGCGAGACACACACAGGAAGTAGGATCCACACGATCCGACATCCGCCTCCACTTTTCTGCCTGTCAACCAACCAACCAACCAACCAACCAACGCAGTCATGGCAGTTATATCAGTGACTAATTGGCTAACTGGTTACAGCTGATGGCCAACTAGTCACAGATGATGGCCATCTATTATCTGAGCCAGCACCTTTCCACATGAGGCCAAGAGCCTGGAAACTGCTCTCTGTCATTCTATCCCCACACCCACTATCTGAAAGTAGAGTGTTTCTATGAAACCTTTCATTTAGACTGTGATAATCACCAAACCATGACAGTCAGTCCTAGTAAAAACAAAATTTGTCCCCAAAACCATGTCCAATTTTAATAAGTATTTACTTATAAACATTTTTTAAATAGCATAAAGTGAAAAAGCAGTCACCTTAGGACACATCTTGCTAACTAACGGATGCAGAAAATAGATAAAGCACAGATACTCACAGACACAGTTCAAAGCTATGGCGGCTTGATGCTGAGATGCTGAATGTAGTTCCCGGGGAAAGAACTTGGCAACGCCACTGTCACTGCTTGGGGTGTGTGCTGCCTGTATAACAAACAGCTCGCTGCAAAACAAAAGCTGAGTGTTATTTTTGCCTTTTGGCTTTTTTTGTAAAAACAGAAATTTTATTCGGATTTCTTTTGGTTATCGAAAACAGGTACTAAGGTCGGTTTCAGTAAAAGCAAGTGGTGTAAACTTTCAAAAAGCAGGAGATACCAGTATTTGAATAGTTATAACTTGTAAGGGACATTGTTAGGGGGTAGAATGTCAAAGCATTTCCCCACACCTGTCTCTGTTTTTCCCTTGTTTTGTCAATCTGCTTTTCAGGTAGGACCACCTTTATTGTTCATCATCTTACCTATCCATGACAAAAGGGATGGATTTCCAGTCTTCCCTTATTCTTCCCACTACATGAGGTAATGACTTTGGTCGGCATCACAGCATTCCACTTTCTAAGGAATAGAAACTGGCTTCCTTGGTTTTCTTTTGTTGACTTTGAATGAGTGAACCAAATAATAGGCTCCAGGTATAAGTCCCAGCCCTTGGCCTCTGTCCCACTCCAAAGCTCACTCCCTCCAACCTCATTGGTCTTTATTGTGAAAGCTCATTGAAATCCTCCTCTCACTTTCAAGTCAGTTAGACCACGACACCCATCTAACCATGATAGTCAGTCCTAATAAAACACAATTTGTCCCTAAAACTGTGTCTAATTTTAATAAGTATTTTCTTTAAAACTTTTTTAAAAGCACAGGTAGAACTTGGTACCAAACAGACTTAGCTACGTTGCCTCAAGTCTGCAGATACGTATTCTGCATGACCCAGAGAGTAAATGCAAAGTTCTGTTTTGTTTTGTTTAGTTCCATTCTGTTTTGTTTTATTTTCCTGTGAAACATGCAGACAGTGCTCAGGCCTCCACCTCATAGTCTGCTTGACTATAGATAGACAGGGCTGAATATTAGGCATGACTGAACACCCATAATTCATTTATTTATTCATTCACTCACTCATTTACTCATTCAGTGAGTGCCTGCTATGTGTCAGGCATTATGCTGGACATTGAAAATACAAAGATGAATAAAACTTAACCCCTGTCCTCTAGGAATTCACAGTCCAGTTGGGAAGAGTCACACACAAATAGATAATTATAACACAATGTGATGAGCATTCTGTCAAAGATAGACCCCAAGTATTAGGGAAGCACAACGTCAGGGGTGGCCTAATTCCCTGAGATTCTCAGAAGTTAGACTCCCCTTTAGTAGACTTTCGTCATCACATATGATATCCTGGCAGAATATTGAGAGATGGCGACAGAGTTTGAGCAGACGAAAAAGGAACTATAAAACAGAAGAAGGCTTTGTTTACATGCCAGGTAAGGAAACGGAGGGTTAAAAAAAAAGGAATCACACCAATGCAAAAAGAGGAGGAAGATAGCAAAGTATCAGGAATGCAGCTGGATGAATAATTGATGAGCTGGTGGCCTAACAGAGAGTCTCATTAATATGATCCTGCAGGTTCATTAAGTACTGTTCCAGGCTTGTCTTAGAGGGGGCCTCCTGAGTCTTGATTAGGGCTTGTGAGGCTTTCGCTTTGACATCAGAACTTTGGGCCTTGGGTTTCGACAACTGCTTCCTGAGCTCCTATCCTTTTACTCCAGCACTTTTGAGAAGCTCTTTTCAATCCCCCCTCACTAATCACGGGCCCCTAACCATGACAGTCAGTCCTAGTAAATAATATATCAAGATAAATGATAATTGTTCTGTTTTAAGTGTCTCCTAATGAGCATCATAAATTAAAAATTAATATTGCAAAGACTGTATGAATAGCACCAAATCCATAAACAAAGCAGCGGGTATCACAGTTGCAAATGAAAGCTAAACACCTCCCTTGTCCTCTTTTCCCTTCCCCACCTCTTTCTACCCTCCCCTAACTCCTTCCCCACCTTCATCCTAGTTCTGCAGATCAGAAATGCAGGCTATCAAGAATTACATTGCAAATAACAATACCAGTAGGTTTTTCCCACAGATTATTTCTGGCCTGCTATGTACCTGCCTGGCTTAGTGTGATTTGAAGACCCAATCCAGAGATTTTATTTATCATTATTTCTTTTCCTTAGCCAGAGACAGAGAAAGTAGAATTGAATTATGAAAAACTTTTATGTGGGGCAGATGAACTAGGTCAACTTTCACAGGGTGAACACAGAGTCACTTTTACTGGTGTCAAATAAGGTCTGTCCTTCCATCTTAAAGAATTGTACTTCAAATGGAGCCCCGTTTGGGGGAAGATTATATACCAGAGTATTAACAAGAAGGTGTGTGTGTGTGTGTGTGTGTGTGTGTGTGTGTGTGTGTGTGTGTGTGTGGTGTGTGTGTGTGTGTGTGTGTGTCTGTGTGTGTGTAGATTATACGTATTTTATTTTTGGGGGGGAGTGTATTTCTGATTTTTCCGAAGTTCTATAATTTCTGCAAATATCTACAATGATTGTTACCTGTGTAATAGAAAAAAGAAAGAAAATGTCATTCAGGAATGAAGAAGAGTACTTGGTCCAACACAAAAGCCCTGTCACGAAGGTTAAAATAACTATCATTTTATGAGTGTTTTTATAATGCACCAGACACTGTGCTAGGTGTGTATCATCTCTTTCACAACAGCACTGAAGGATAGATGATATTCTTCTCAACATCTAATTGCTGTCTGGAGGGAAAAGAGGCTTAGCCAACAGACTGTGAGCACTCCAATTCCTCTTTTTGAAATGGACACATGGACTATCTGGGCCCTATGGCATTAAATACTCCACTTACATAACCGATGCCCCTTGTTGGAATTCTGGGATCACCCAGCAACCTGCTGGTTATTATTCGGGTTCTCATGTAGGCTGTCAATGGTGAGAGTACACACAAGTCATGCTCATGGAAATATTCTAGACCATATGGCAGTCTATTTCTTACTGTAAATGAATATATTGGCTTTATTCTATATAAAAATCAATTTGACAAAAACTTTAGTTCAGTTGCTTTTAGACTGAAGGAACAAAGATTTCTGAAGCCCTCATTGACTGCTGAACTCTGCATACCAAATCCATATGAGCTCCACGTCCCTAAATGCTGTCCCTCAGTGGCTTTGCTTGTTTTACTAATCCAAGGACTTGAATATTCACACAGCCATATATGGAGAAAACACAATTCACCTTTTTTGGCAAGAGAGCTAGGTAATCAGTAAAGGTAGTTTCACTGCTGGCCATTATCCGGATCACTTTTACCAAACTTCACTGACATGCCATCCCCATGCCTCTGGGGAATGAGTGATATATGCACTGGGGTTGGCATTCCTGCCACTGTCATTCCCTCTCCCAACTAGAAACACTACAGCCGTAATATTATGACAATGAAAAACTGGACCTCTCTCTCCATGGGCTACCCTAAGCCCAACAATGGCTAAGCCTCCAAAAAACCAAAGTGCACACCACTATACAATGTGATAGCTAATTAAATTCACTGCTGAACCAGGAGAATTCCAAGAACAGCAGTAACATATTTTTATTTTATAAAAATGCCCCCATTGAAACAACAGATCTGAATGCAAATGTAAAACTAAGCATCCCATAATGCTCATTTTCACATCTGTCAACATTTTAGAGAAACTTCAAGTGGAATACATTTGCAGTCCTAGAAATCCGTGGTTTATGCATAGAAGACCTTTGAGGACTTTGTTTTCACAGGTATCCAGGTTTCATAGACCTCTGAAGCTAGACGGAATCATGAGAGTCACGTAGACCTACCCCCTCATTTAACATGTGTGATGAAAGTTCAGAAAGGTTGAGTCATAGCTCAAGGTTGCTCACATGATTAGATTTCAGGAAATCTAAAGGCTAAAGAGAAATTGGGGGCAGGTTTCCATTGTACCCTTAGCATTTGAATGGCAAATGACTCCATCTGAGATCAAGGTCTAAGCCAGACAAAATTCACGGGCCTTTCAGTATTTTCACAAGCAAAACTGAATAGAGAATTGAAACATTTGCCCAAATTGCTTGGGTTAATTTATTACACTTTGTTTAGCTTAAAAGAAAAAAGAAAGAAAAAAAACAGAGTAGAATAGGCAGTATGACACATCTTGTAGTGTTTAAATATTAATAAGGTCATATATGATATAAATTTGTTTCTATTATATTATACAAGAGTATTCTTTCACAAAATGCTTCATGTTTCAATTATATCTGTATGTATATATGGATACACACACATACACACACACATACACACACACACACACACACACACACAAACATCTCTGCTGGGTTATAACACAAAATGTATTTCTTCCTGTGGATCATACTAAAGAGATCGAAAATCACTTCAGTAGGAACATCACATTTGGCCCCACTCAACCTTTAAAACCAAAACAAAAAAACCAGGAAATGTAAAATAGCACATTCTCATAAAAATCTGAGACATTTTGTGTTAAATAATCACTTTTGTTTTAATCACTGCAGACTAAAATGTTCTTTCTACCCTAAGCCTATTGCAATGTTCTGTAGATTACTAATAAGAAACTAAATGTAAGAAACTAGGGAAAAGGACAAATACATAACATATGAAAAAGGAAACAGAACATTCCTTCATTGCTTTAAGATATATATTTTTTTCTTTCCTAAAATCAAAGTTTGAGGTAAATAACAAATTTAATGTACTCAGTTCCTATTACGTAGTAAATGTCTCATAACAGACATTGAACAAATGCTGAACTAAGAGAAGAGCCAACTTTTGCCTCAGCTATAAACTTGCTATGCAGATCTAAGCAAAGTTCTTAAATTCTCTGAACTCCAACTTTCTCAACAATAAAAAAAGAGATAACTGGACAAGAGCAGTGTTTCTTTCAGGAGTATCTGAAGAACTCTTTCCATGGAAGAGTTAATAGATGGTGCATGAAAACCACTTGTAACTAGGTCAATATGTGATTCCTTCACCAAAGTTCTATGTTCTCCATCCCCATCTGTATATTCACGATCATCAAATGAGCCCTAACTTTCTGGCTGAGAAACGGTGGCCTCTAAAAAAGAAAAACAAAAAAAAGAACCCCCAAAAGACCAAAACAGTGTGTGTGTGTGTGTGTGTGTGTGTGTGTGTCTGTGTGTGTGTGTGTCCCTCTGGACTTCTTTAATAGAAAAAACATATATATGACTACTCAGATCAGACTCTATTAAGCCTCTCAAACTAAGGAACAGTAATTTGGGTTGTAGTTTATTTCCCATACATCTTTTATTTTCATACATCAGAAATTTCACCAAAAGGACAAATGAACAGAAGGTATTTGTGGTTCAAATCAGTATCTTGTCCAAAAGACAGCACAGCAGCAGGCATTCTGCATCATTTGGTCAGGAGTGGTTCTGTAGGGTCAGTCTCTACTTAGAGACCTGGAATTAGCACAAAGGCCCACATACCTGCTTCTGTGATTTTGGAATAAAAGGGGAGCCAAATGAGCCCCAGTTCTGGAGTTGTACGTGCCATCACCTATGGTTGCAACTCTGGATTGCTAACACTGGAGTCAAAAAAACAAAGATAACTCCACGAAGGGGTTCTGAGTTTGGGTGGCTGGAGAACATCATTTATATGATCACACACTTGTTTCCCCGAAAATAAGACCCAGCAGGACCATCAGCTCTAATGCGTCTTTTGGAGCAAAAATTAATATTTATTTTAATATAAGACCTGGTATAATATAATATAATATAATATAATATAATATAATATAATATAATATAATATAATATAATACTGGGTCTTGTATATATATATATATATATAAGACTGGGTCTAATATAATATAATATAGTATAGTATAATACCAGGTCTTATATTAAAGACGCATTATTTTTACTCTAAAAGACGCATTAGAGCTGATGGTCCGGCTAGGTCTTATTTTCAGGGAAACACAGTAATAATTAGAAGTATAATGGGAAATTAGAAAAATCACTGAGAACTCTGAGCTTCAGTGTCCTTATGAGAAATGGGGATAAAACTGGAACCTACCACATGAATTGTGGAAAGAATTAAATGACAAAATATATTTGTAGAACTTGACCCAATCAATATCTGATATACAGCAAGGGCTGAATAAATGATGTCTATTTTTATTATGGTATAAACGCCACCAGACCATAATTAAGAGGTCAAGGATAAGGAAATTTTAAATGATGTGTTAATGTCATCACATCCTTCTATGCTATAAAATGCATGAGAAAGACACTGGGCAGGTACATACCCTGAATTGGAAATTAGTGTTGCCCACATCGTCCATTTTGTTTACGTTACTCTACCAAATGGCTTGGAAGAGATGAAGAAAACCAATTGGTCACTCCTCAATAATTAGCAAGTCTTATACTTAAATTCGTAAAATGAGTAGCCAGAAAAGCATCCATTTCTCAGGAGATATCTTTTCACCATAGATTTCCATTCTTTGTTTAAAATCACAACACATTTTGGACCAAAAATGTCTGGGTATTTTGCAGCCATCCTTCCATCCTGAAGCTTGTATATACCAGTAAACACCTACTAGTCATCATTATTAAGTAAGCACTACTATTTCATGCTGTGGTCTCTAATCATAGTTATGTGGTCAGAGATGGCTTCAGTTTATCCTGGCATGGCAAATTCCTGCTGCTCTTTTATCTCAGGGAGGTGGAGATGGAAGGATGGAAAGGAGCAGCGGCTTGCCCAAAGGGCCCAGTCTGCACACGTGACTGGGCCACTGGATCCTTAAGTGTAGCAATCAGCACAGTGGCAATGCCGGCCCCTTAACCATTCCACCCAACATGCAAATCAAGTTCACACTCACTCATTTTCCTGAGCTACTTGGGCGGTGAACACAAGCCTTAATTCTTCCAGGTGTCTGTGCTGCAGAAATGGTTGACAGGCTGACACAAGGTATATTTTGGAAGAAAAATAATAGTAAAACTTAATTAAAGGATATCTGAAGAAAGCAAAAGAATTTAGCCAACCTATCTGCAAACCACACACTGGAAATGAATGGGTTCTTTAGTGTTTGGGACATTTTAGTGTTATAAAAATGTAGAGTATAGAGCTATTATATCAAGTAATTTATGGGATGAATATTGTAATTCATTGAATGTCACGACTTATCTTTTATTCATATAGTTACTATTCCATTACCAGAGAGGGAGGTTTGTCAAAGGTTAATTATTTTAAATTGCTCCAGCAAATTTATTTTGATTTGTACAATTTTTTTTGAATAATCATAGGTCTATATATTCATACATCTTTATGAGGCTTCTTTTTAAAAAATAATATTCTTTGATGAGGCTGTTAAAGCTAGATAAATGCTTTAGTGGTGTCTTTAAAATATATTCCATTTAACTTTGGATGTAGATCTATAAAGAATTGTATTATTATTATTATTATTATTATTATTATTATTATTATGTCTTTTTCAGAACTTTCTATTTTTCCAAGAACAATTCCAATAACAAGTGACCAGGAAATTGAACCTTGATTTTCTGAAGGAGTTGGTCATGGTTCACAGTATTTTTTAGCTCTGGGTCACTATTTGGAAGGCCCCCCAGAATCGTGGGCAAGGAAGCTGTCAGCGTCTGCTCTCTGCTGGCCCCCACGTCTGTTTCACGTGAGGCTGCTGCTTGGCCAGGGGTACACTCCTCAGAACATGAAAACTGGTCCTTGTGGGAGAATAAATGTTAGAAGACAAAGCAAATACTTTCAAGGTTGGAAAAATAATTTTGAAATATAAACCTAAATTAGAAAGGAAGCCAGAAGCAAAGAGAGGAATCAGGAAGGCTTACGATATATACAACATCTACAACCTATAGATTAATCCAGTTCCGTCTCCTTCAAAACCTACAGCCTCTCTCAGGAAGCCTTTTTGATGATGCTTGTTTTCTTTTTATTTCTTAAACACTTAGGTATTAAGTCTATTTCATTAATATGGCCTTATTGTTGTGTAGCTTTTTAATTACTCATAAATTATTTGAGGGTTAGAGAGATATAGTGGAAAATGTTTCCATTTGGAGTCAGAAGACCTACTCTCACATTTAAGCTGTGTTTTATTATTTCTATGGGCTTAGATAGGCTATTTGATTTGTCTGAGACTCAGTTTCTTTTATGTTAAAGAGAAAAAAAATGTGCCTACATGCTTTGTAGAGTTGGCAATATGTCACCTAATAATTGCACATTTCTCTGGGTTTATAAAATTCTTGCATATTTATCTCGTTTAATCCCTAAACAACAGTATAAGATGAACACTATTACCCATCCATTTTATGTGAATTACATGAAAATGCTATTTTTAACACCATAAGTTATTATTATTTTCAGTCTGTAGATTTTATATCATCAATTTAATATTAACAGCCCTAGAATATAGCCCATATCTATCCTTTATTTCTTTTTTATTTTATTTTATTCTTTCCTCATATTCCTTTCTTTTAAGTGGCTTGATAAATAGATTCAGAAGATAAATTTTTCCAGTACAGATAACAAAGTGCTTTGTAAAATAAATGTTCAGTAAGGTTGTGTCTATATGTTTTGCTAGAGTAACTGATTAATTTTCCTTGATGTCAGGGAGAAAATAGTAATCTACTACTTGATCAAAATCTTCACTTTTTAACCAGTTGTACTGGTCTCATGCACATGGTTAGATGTTCTTGGAAAGCACACAAATTCTGGTAGTACAGAAATAAAACATATATCTATTCTATAAAGCTATTGCTAAAACAAGTCACAGTACATGATTCTGGAAAGCATGAATAGTATGGCTCAGGTACAGAAGCCGTTGAGGTATTTCCTAATTAGTTACCCCACTAGAAGGCAAACTCCATCTGAGAGATACTCTTGCCTGTCTCGTTCACATTCAATATTTTGGGTGCCTGGCACGTAGTTGGTGCTCAATAAATATTAGCCAAGTATAAAGTCTCTCATTATATTTATATAAATCAGTCCTTTAGAAGACAATGACATTTTTCAGTAAAAGAAGAACTGGAATTTTGAAGCAGGTTCAGAAGAGAAATAGTGACGGAGATGGGATTGAGAAAAGAAAGTTACATTACTCAAAAAGAGAAAAATAAGGGGAGATCGTAAGCATCATATAGCATCATATAAGACATCTTCAATGGAGAGGAAACATGTTGTCTGGGGGCTCCTTACCTCTGCTGTGACTAGAAGCAGAGCAAATGTGTTCATTGATGGCACAAAACATGTGCATTAATAAAAGTAAATAAATAAATACATAAACGTGTACATGCATGCTTGCATAAAATAACTCCTCATTGAGAGGTGGTAGAAAGTGAATAGGAAGGTGACAGCATTAGCTCTCTATTATTGAACTTTTGCTATGTGTCAGGAGCAGGCACTGTGTCTCATTAAACAAGGTCTCTGGCGTTATTATGGATGGGGAAACTGAGACTAGGAATAGTTACTTGCTAGTGACCAGCAGAGCCTGGAATCAGTGCACACGCCTACCTTCTGGGTTGAAGTGATCTTTTGAGACACCTACACCCCATTTAGTCTCAGCATTGACCAGCTCTGCAATTTTTCCTCCATGGAGCCTAGAGAATCCTACAATGGGTTTCTATTTTTACTTAACGAACTGCATGACAGCAAAAGCTGATTGACAGCTATGATAATGCAAAACTTTTGCTAATGCTGCCTAAGAGTTGTTTGTTTAAAAAAGATATAACACCTATGCAAATATTTTCCTCTTACTAAGTCTTTCTTACCCAGATTTCACAGTAAAATTAGAGCTCCGTAGGATAGAATCTCTAAGTCAGCAAGTAGAGAGGCTTCAACTTCAAAACAGAATACATGGCCCTAAACATTTTTATTTTCCTATCATCTAGCTATACATCAATAAAGAGGTCTTTTCATTAAATTATTCTGCAGTGCTGTATAAACTCGATCAATTAGCCACATGGTGGTCAAATATCTACTTACTTTTGAATATAGATTCTATTGTCTAAGGTGAGATTTCTGTGTGAGGGCTACTGGACCATGTTGTGAATAGCACTGGCAGCAATTTTGGGACTATCACAGCCAAAGGTATTGCTATAAATCATCAGGATGACCGAATGAAAGACAGGCTCCAGAGAATACCATGGCAACAGTTAACCCACCCTTTCCTGGTTCTATCAAACACCACAACCAGAGAAAAGTGTTCTGTATCCGGTGACTTTTACGAGAGACAATCTAAATCTCATGGATTGGGATATTTCTATTTTTAATTCTTTTTAACAAAGACCTCCAAGTCCAGAAGCTTCTTCAAAGGCCTGTGTAGTGCTCTTCTGATCACCCCTTCGTGTTTCCAAGCTACTCTGGGATAATGTGATGGGGAAGGCCCCCAGAGGAACAGCTGATTGGATTCTGGCAAGACGGACCAAACATCTGCTTCAAACAAAAGACATCTGCATATTTCACATTTATTTTTCATAATTTACAGAAGCAACCTGCCAAAATTCAGCAAGGGAGAATACGCTAGCACGTAATTAGCTTAAAGTTTGCTTGCTTTAGAAGTATGAGCATGAAGCCCTGGAGCTCACCTGGGAGGACATCAAGGAATGGCAGTTTGATTTCTGGAAATTCAGTTTTAGACCTCGTGTGCCAGGGCAGAAGATCCAGAGCTGTGAGGCTTGGAAGAGAGAAGTAAATATGCCAGAGGTGACAGTAGGAGGTTCTTTTGTTCTCACGTCAAATAAAAAGGCTTTACACCAAAGGGGTGGCCTAAGGTAATATCATTTATTAAGTAAGACTTGATTAAGCAGAAAGAGTTTGCTTCTACCACTTAGCACTGCAATGCCCAGGTTAGATAATGGAACAGTGCTATTTGGCTTTTAATTTAAAATGTATCCACCAAGAGTACCAATGGCGTGGTAAGAAATTGTGTGTGGAGTGTTGCACGATTGCCCAAAGCATCAGAAAGTTGCTACTTAATAAAAAATACTGGAAAATATATTTGCTGCCCTGATGATGGTATGTGGAATATGTGATGAAAACATAAAGAGACCAAGATAGTGGATGATATGATCAGTCTTAATATATCCTGGTGGAAAGGATACAACAAATTATCTGCTCTCTATGAACTCCATCTTCCCAGACGAATTTCAAACTTTGCAAGATCATTATTATGTGAAATAACTAAAGCTTGCTGAGAGAGAGAGAGAGAGAGAGAGAGAGAGAGAGAGAGAGAGAGAGAGAGAGAGAGAGAGAGAGATTCTTTTCCTTTCCAGCAAAGGAATTTCAATCCTGTGTACAGTATTTTAAAAAAAAAAGAAAGAAAGAAAGAAAGAAGGAAAGAAATACTAGCTATGAAATCTTGTGGGATTTCCCTTAATCTGAACTCCAGGGGAAAAACATACATAAAGCAAAAGCTGCAAAGTATTAGGTGCTGTTTCGAAATATTTAAAACATGGGCCTCTGGTTGGAAGGAGGAGGGGTGTTTTGATTTTGCTGACTATCTATTATATTCCAGGCTTAGTCATTGCTTTACAAAAGCAGTTGTGTTCCTGATTCAGTTGTAGCCGATGCTGACCTCATACACGTCTCTGTAATAAAAGCATGGCCATTCCAAAGGATTTAGCATCCCACGTGTATGTACCCTGTACAAAATCCATGCACCACGAATAATTCCCTGATGACTCCCAGCTAGTTCTGAGGAATGACTTGGTTGTAATCATACCAACCATCTCCTAGTACACATTTTTATATCTGCTTTATCACTTTGACGGTGACATGTACATGCCAAACTGCTTTGAAGCATGATATCCCAAATCAAATAGCAGTTAATTTGAAAAGAGCTATTTGTAATTATGCACTAACCTACTATTTGATATTTCCTAGTTGTTCTTAAACATGCATATTGTTTTATTTTCAGTGTACTTAAATTTCAAACCAGTATCTTATACACATAAACCTCTCATGTAATTACGAATTCTCTTTTTGAAATATGCTCTTAACAGAAGATTGGAAATGGAAAGAGGCTGAGCTTAATTTGAATCTAGACTTCAGATCTAGCTGAATCCTCATTCAACCATCTATAAACCGGGTGACTTTGGGCCAGTTATTTAAACTCTCTGGGTCTTAGTTTTCTCATTTGTCTCCTAGGGATGGTATCTTTGCTGTAAGGATTGATGAGGTAGCTTGTGTTTGTCATGACCCCTAATCTGGCTAAACTGGCATTCTAATTTTCCAAAGTGTGAATGTAGGTGTCTTACATGCTGTAGAGCTCTTTGAAAGAAAACGCATCCCAAAGAAGAAAACACATCCCAAAGAAGAGGGAGTCGGGCAAGAAGACAAAGTTTGAAACTAAGCCTGGAAGTTGACCGAGAGAAATAACACTAACATATTGCTATTTGTCATTCTAACAACTTGTGGGGGAGCCGTAAATAGCTAAAAGTAAAAATCAAAAGAGCTGTTTCTCTAAAATTTGTACAACATACTGAAGCACAATTTGTACTATTTGAGGATCTGTCTTCCTCACTTCCAGGAAAGCACTATGGGGAGATGTCAGTAGCAGTGGCTATGCCTGGTGGAAACAGTGGTAAGGGGAATGGGATGTTCCCAGCAGAGGTAGCAGTCATTCTCAGAGAAAGAACATCCCCCAAAAATTCCCAGAGGGAGAAGTGGTGACCAGCAGAAGTGCTCAGGAAACACCAACTTATGCTGCACTGTCCAGTCTGATATCACTAACCACATATGGCTATCTAAATCAAAATGAATTAAAATTAAAAATTCAGTTCCTCAGCCTCACTAAGAGATCCAGCATTCTAGAAAGTTCTTTTGGACAATGGGGGACTAATAGATGACGAGTTTATTCCAACGCACACGTGGAAGACCCCCTAGAGACTCCAAAGTGCCTAAAGACTGAGGCAGTGGGGTGGGAAAACAAATGAGGCCTGAAACAGCAGTTAGGGATAAGAGCCAGTGAATTAGGAATTATTCTCTTTAACATGACATCGTTTTACCCACGGTGAAAGCTGGGGAAATTCACTGTCTGTACAAAAAAAGCCAAGCATATCGCCTTGAACACAAAGGCTTTCACAAATATAAACCCTCTTCTGCTTAAGATCTGTGTGTCAGTGTTATTAATTTCGAATACAGTTGTCAGTCTGTTGCCAGAAAGATCTTCCTACCACCCACATTAGATGCTTAGCCTCTTCAAAGTTTCCAAAGACTATTCATTGCATAGAACTCGGTGCAAAGTCCTAAGACTCATATTTTGCCCAAATGAGGCCAGATCCTGGAGCCAGGGTATGAATCCCAGCTCTGGAACTGGCTGGCTGTAGATCTTGCACCATTGGTTAATCTCTCTGAGCCTCCGTTTTCTCGTCTGTGAAATGAGGTTAATATTAGCGCTGACTTCATTAAGTTGTTACGAGTACCTGGTACACCATTAGCACTAGAAAAATGTTTGCTAAATGAATATTTGTATTCCTCAACCATCTGGTCCATAATCACCTTTCAAGTTTGACTTTGACTGTGTCCCATTCCCCTCTCTACATTTCTACCATGCATTATTCCCCTAACTGGACTTAAATTCCTTTCCTTCTTTTTATATATATTGACATCCTAATACACATCCTTCCAAATGCACCTTCCCAATTTGTTTTCCCCTAGATTTGTCCTACTTTAGCACATTCATAGCTTGTTGTGTACTTCAGTGTTATCAGCTTTCTTTCATTCCATTCTGCCTTACTCTTGATAGCTTGGTATGCACACACCAACACACTTATTTGTCTGCACACACCCTAAACTGTAAATTCCTCAAGGAATTATTCATGCGTGTAGTTCCCAGAACACGAGTCTAAGATAGGTGCTCAATTAATGCTCCTGAGAGGGTGCGAGGGAGGGAGGGTACGCAGGCCTTTCAGATCAATTCTGTGAAATAGCCACTTTGTCCAAGTGCTGTATTTTAGAATTCAAGCATAAATAAGTAGCTTTTCAACAATACCGGGCACAATATTCTCCAGATGATGAGTGCAAAAATTGTTTAATCTCCATTACATGTGCTGTTTGATGCCAAATATCTAGGTTTCTTCGAATATGGCAGCATGTAAGGATAGCCACAACCTTAGAGGACTGAAAGCAGTGACATTAGATCTGAACACACAGTATAGTCAGTCCCTTTAGTTTCTTGTTAATTTCCTACGCAAATTATGTCTGAAGCATCTTCTGGATGCATCACTAGGACTCCCCACCAAGAAGAGTAGCCCGGAACCCAAATGTCCCTTTGTGGGTCCTGCTCTTGCTGGAAAGGTACAGGTTGAGGATAGCTCTGTCTCTGGCCAAGTGGACCTGTACTTTTATGGGCTGTTGATTTTTAAATATTAAAATGGACTTTACTGATACAGAAACAATCACATCACATAGGAACATGATGAAATGCTGGATTGTGAGCAGACATTTTCTAAATTATCTCCCAAAAGTAAACCTTTGAGAGCAATACAACAGTACATGGTAGCATCCCAGGAAGGCATATCACTGAACAAAGGTAAAACCAGAGAGATTCACAGAACGTGTATCCCTGAGCTAGCCTGTTGTTGAGTAATTCTCCCATGAATAAGAATTGGCTACGTTTGTGTAATAGGCCCATCTAGGCTCATGGAGGGATCGATCCAAATTTCTGCCCTGGGAAATTACTTTGAGTAACTAGGACATGGGTCATATCACCAACAAATTTTCAGGATCATGTATCCCTATTCTTCTCCCATTGGATGTCAGTAACTAACATTTTTAAAAATGTACCCACGTGTTCAGCATTTGAGTTTATCAATCCAGTCATGACCAGTAAGGCTTTTGGTGCAGAACCTTTTATTATCTCTATCCAAAACGTACTTTAGTATCTCCAGTTGGAGCAGATCTGAGATGCAATCATTATCTCTGAATAGTTTCTAGAGAATCTCTATTTCTTTTTTTTTATGTTTTTGATGTTTAAAAACTGCAAAAACCACAGAAATCATATATGTCTTGAATTTTTTTCTAATGGGTTCGATACTTAATATCACACACTATGTGCCCATCTTGGCCAGGGTTGTTAGGGTCTCTTATGGGAATCCCCCCTCAGAGCCCCACACTCTCTTTATATTTTTACTTCATTTTTAAGATAGTAAGCAAAGAAGACCCATTCTTCTTAGCCTCCAAGTTTTCCTGGATGATTTCATTTCTTTGTTCGAAATGTAAAATTCAGCTTTATGAGTATTTAAGAGTCTAAAGAAAATAGCTACTAATGGTATCTTTTTATTGCCCACAATTCATCCTGCTGAAAAAGGCAGTTACGTTCTTAGAGTTGATTATTGCTCAGTCTTAAATTTTCTAATTGTTTTAGATTTTTCACTTATTTTAGGCATTTTCACTTTGCCCCCTAGAGTAAATTAAGATGAAAGGTAAATTAAAAGAGAGGAATTCAACATAAAGAGAATAAATAAACAAAACACAGATTGCAAAGCACGAATGAAAACAAGGTCTCCCAGACCAGTCTGTTAAAGGAATGCTACAAATGTGAAGTGTTTACTATTTTAAAACATTAATCATGTACTCACTCTGTTTATTTAGCTATCAATGTTTTTCCTGTAACTCGGACTTGAAAATGTGTAAGCTGTTTAGAATTAAGACTTAAACTGAGGCCAAATGATATTGTGATTATTTATATTGCAAAGCTTGTCTTGAAACTTCAGAGGTGCAGTCTTTTCATTTCAATTCACACCTTTTTAAAAAGTCATTATTATTTTGTATAATATGACGTCTCAAATAACTTTTATTGCCACCCACTACCATACGCCTAAGTCACAGTCAGTAAAGATACTGCGCCCAAGCCCTCTATCAATGGCCCTATTCAGAAGATTGCCACCATATTGCTTTTGCCTAGAATCTACGCAACAACCCCAAAACACTGCATTATGGGACTGGCTTAGTCATCAGAGTCAGGAGTCCCAAAGAACTGAAAGTTTCCCAAGTTTCTGGCAGTATTTCCTTGAACAGATATTCATTATTGTCAATAAAATTTAACAATTCAAATCTGCTAACAGAACATAGCCACCAAAGCTACCAAATATTCATTATAAATAGGAACTTGTCAACTCACAAAATTACAAGTCCTGTGAATGACAGAAACAGATCCCATGAGGTTGATTTACTATTTCTGCCCATTGAAAAAGATAGGAACGCATTAGAATTTTTCTCCTGGAATAAGGATATGGAAAAATTCTCCTCATTCAAACACCTACACAATATCATGGAGAAGATTCTCAAAAGTGTACATTTTCCTTGAAAATCATTGCTGCCATAAAATTATCCATATAACTCAGGTGTGCTAGAAAGTTTTGGTGTCTTTCTTTTCTACAGCAGACCTAAAATTCCTCCAACGTCCACCCCATTTCTTCTCATTTTAACAGTTCAACCTTCTATGAGAGCTATTTATTCCCCCACCCAACCCCTTCCCTAATGGGTGTGGGTACGTCAGGCCTCCTGGTAGGTCTCTGCCTGGTTCTTGAGCTATTGTCTGCTGAAAGGTCTCATTGGGTACCTGGTGGGTTATGGCTGATTCTAACACGTTTCATATTAGTGTTCTAAGAATACTCAGACTCTCATGCTGTCAAGCCAGCCTGTGTTCGCCTGATTCTCTGCCTCAGCCTTTAAGAAACTCAGAAGACTAGCCCCTACCTACCTCTGACCTTTTCTCCACAGTCCCTGAGAACCAAAAGGACTTCCCTTTATATCCCTTCTCAGTCAGGCCATGGGGGTTTCCTCATGCTTGATCTCATCATCCTCCCAAGAGTGATATTTGCATTCCCCATTCCCCCGTGGTTATGAGAAAAGAGTAGCTGTTGAGGATGGGATGATTTGTGTGAGGAAAAATGAAGGCTTCATCAATTTCATAGTTTCACATTTGTGTCCCATTAGTAATGGAGAAAGCCCACGGTGGGGACAGCAGTGCTGGTGCTTCCAGTCGCTCCTCTCTGTGTCCTTTTCTACCCTCCATCCTTCAGTGGCAGCTCTATACCTGCCCTCTCAGTGTTCAGCTCCCTTACAAGCTACTCACCTTCTTCAAACTAAACCTTTCTGACAAACTGGCTCATAGACACTCAGTATTTGATGTATCACCTCCCCTAGGGGAATTACAAAGGACTAACACTTGAGCAAAAGCAATGAATCACTAAAAGTGGAATTTTGAGCATTAGTGGTTGAAGAAGAGCATTGAAGGCAGACAAGGAGTTTTCCAGATTCTGTTGAAATAATACCTTTTCGATGAGATGACGTCCTAGGATGTTCAACCAGAGATGTATGCACATTCACATGAACACAAACACACGCACGCACTCACACACACAGATACACACAGGTATTTCATATTGAAATATCAAGGCATGTCAACATGAGATTAACAAATATAAAAGAACCTTGAAAACTTATAAATATTTTATAAATATGAACTGCCAACGTGTGTCAACTCATTTAACACTGATCTCATTAAATAAAGAAACAATAAAGAACAACAGAAAAAATAATTATGGAAGTGACAGTAAGCCAGGAAAATCCCAAATAACTCATTTGATACCAGAATCACCCAAAGAATTGATTTTTAATACAGTGTTTTTACTTAGTGATAAAAATAGCCACAGGCCTCTTTGCCAGTCATTGACAAAATATCAACTGTCCTGTTTTATAAAGGACATAATTTCAAGTAAACCTAAATATGTTTACAAAAGTTGGTTTATTTTTTTAAATTTTGTTTCACATTCATAGGCTATGGAAGTCTGAATCAGTAGTATTTTCGCTACTGCAATAAAACAGTTTCCAGTATTTTTAAAACACAATAATGCTTAGAGAATATGTTTGGGGTTTTTTTGTTTTGTTTTTAATTTTCATATTTACCTAGAATTTCTGACAAGAGACCACTTTCTGCAGCATCGAGTGAATATACGTCAGCTCGGTGTGGCAGCTCTGCTTGCCTCATGATAACGATTTGAGGAAGAAATCTGCATTTGCCTGGGTATGTGTTGATGGGCTTTGTTTTTGGACATGTCCAAACAAACGTCAGTGGTGGCTTCATCACATTTGTTACTTCCTATAAAGATCAATTACCTTTGCAAAATTCAGTTTAAAACTGCAATCAAATCCCTTGTCTCCATTGCTAAAATTTTCACAAGCACCCGTGACAGAGTGTGACAACCATGTTGTTCTGAAGTGGAAAAGCCTCCATCCTTGGGTGGTGGTTAGCTTTACTGGGTAAATTTTCTCCTTTAGGAAAGATCATTACCAGGTTGCTACTCAACCTTCCTTCCTTTACAGCCCAAAGTGTTCCCATTTGTTATGACACTAACGTGGCATGGAGTTTCCGCACATCAGGGATGCCCAAGCATGCCACCATGTTTGCCGTACATCCACTTCCAATCCTTCAAGGCCCTTCTCAGGCGATAAGACATCTATGCCTCCTGTAACTCTTTAGATGAAAAAACAAACAACAACAAATGTAAGAACCTACCTCCCACAGTGAGGAATAGCATTTCCTCCCAAGGGAAACTGATTTCCTGCTAGGGCAGAAATAGCTTATTATTTCTTGAGCTCACTTTGGGTAGTCACTCAACAGCCAATATTTTTAAATTAAATTTATATATTATAATCATAGCTATTCTTTTGAGCTACTTATCATCTGTTTGATTCTACTGTTTTGTGTTTTATTTATCTCCCAACCTCAAAAAATCCTGTAGGTATTATTTTGGAGGAAATGCAAGCTCATAAAAGTAAAAGGATTTATCCAAGTTCACCCAGTCAGTAAGGTACAGGGTAGGATTAGAAACCCAGGGATTCTGAGTCCCTGCTGGTACTACATTTGATATTTAACAACTTGGGGCACCACCTTCTATGCTTTCAGCTCACCTTTCACCCCAGCACAGTATGGCAGCCAATCTTGCACAGGGATAACCTGCATTGTGTCTTATAGCTGGATGGGATAGACCCTAAAGGTCTTCTGATTCTGTGACACTGGGTGACACGCAAGTAAATATCCAGTATGTGCCGAGAAGTGTCAGGAGTGGCTAAAGTCTCGCTCCCCACTTCTGTTCTTTGGGAAAATTCTATTAACTTGTGCACAGCTTTTTAGACAGTGCCAGGTTGTGTGATACCTCCAGCATTGTTCTTTTTTCTTAAGATGCTTTGGCTATTCGGGGTCGTACTACAGGGCAACAATAATCCAAACAGCATGGTATTGGCAGAAACACAGACATGTAGACCGATGGAATAGAATTGAGAACTCAGAAACAAAACCACATAAATGTGGACAGATAATTTTTTACAAAGAAGCTAAAAACATACAATGGAGAAAAGACAGCCCCTTCAATAAATGGTGCTGGGAGAATTGGAAAGCCACGTGCAAAAGAATGAAACTGGACTGCTATCTTTCACCATGTACCAAAATTAATTCAAAATGGATCAAAGACTTAAGCATAAGACCTGACACAATAAACTGCATAGAAGAAAACATAGGTACTAAACTTATGGACCTAGGGTTCAAAGAGCACTTTATGAATTTGACTCCAAAGGCAAGGGAAGTAAAAGCTAAAATAAATGAATGGGACTATATCAAACTTAAAAGCTTCTGCACAGCAAAAGAAACCATCGACAAAACAAAGAGGCAACCAACTGAATGGGAGAAGATTTTTGCAAACAGTGCCTCCGATAAAGGGCTAATATCCAAAATATACAAGGAACTCATGCAACTCAACAACAAAAAAGCAAACAACCCAATTGAAAAATGGGCAGAGGACCTGAAGAGACATTTCTCCAAAGAGGACATACAAATGGCAAATAGACATATGAAAAAATGCTCAACATCAGTAATCATCAGAGAAATGCAAATAAAAACCACAATGAGATATCACCTCACCCCAGTCAGAATGGCTATCATCAACAAGACAAAGAGTAACAAGTGTTGGAGAGGCTGTGGAGAAAAAGGAACCCTATACACTGTTGGTGGGAATGCAGACTGGTACAGCCGTTACGGAAGGCAGTGTGGAGGTTCCTCAAAAAATTACGAATAGAATTACCATATGACCCAGCAATCCCTCTCCTGGGTATCTACCCAAAAAATCTGAAAACATTTATCCATAAAGACACGTGTACTCCAATGTTCATTGCAGCTTTGTTTACGGTGGCCAAGACATGGAAACAACCAAAATGTCCTTCGATAGATGAATGGATAAAGAAGTTGTGGTAGGGACCGGCCTGGTGGCTCAGGCGGTTAGAGCTCCATGCTCCTAACTCCGAAGGCTGCCAGTTCGATTCCCACATGGGCCAGTGGGCTCTCAACCACAAGGTGGCCGGTTCAACTCCTCGAGTCCCCCAAGGGATGGTGGGCTCCGCCCCCTGCAACTAAGATTGAACATGACACCTTGAGCTGGGCAGCCGCTGAGCTCCCGGATGGCTCAGTTGTTTGGAGCGCGTCCTATCAACCACAAGGTTGCCGGTTTGACTCCCGCAAGGGATGGTGGGCTGCGCCCCCTGCAATTAGCAATGAGCTGAGCTGCGCCCTCCACAACTAAGATTGAAAGGACAACAACTTGACTTGGGAAAAAAAAAAAGTCCTGGAAGTACATACTGTTCCCCAATAAAGTCCTGTTCCCCTTCCCCAATAAAATCTTAAAAAAAAAAAGAAGTTGTGGTACATATACACAATGGAATACTATTCAGCAGTAAGAAAAGATGAAATAGGACCATTTGTGACAACATGGATGGATCTTGAGAATATAATGCTAAGTGAAATAAGTCCGACAGAAAAAGCGGAGAACCATATGATTTCACTGATATGTGGTATATAAACCAAAAACAACAAAAGAACAAGACAAATGAGAAACAAAAACTCATAGACACAAACAATAGTTTAGTGGTTCCCAGAGGGTAATGGGGGAGGGAGTGGTAGATGAGGGAAAAGGGGATCAAATATATGGTGATGGAAGGAGAACTGACTCTGGGTGGTGAACACACAATGGGATTTATAGATGATGTAATACAGAATTGTACACCTGAAATCTATGTAACTTTACTAACAATTGTCACCCAATAAACTTTAATTAAAAAAAAAAGTGCCAGGGGATTCAAGCTTGTTAATCATATTAGTGGTTGCTCAATAATACACCTTGAATTGCTTTACTATCCCAATCCCATTTCCTGTTCCCTGGAATCACTTTAAAAAAAAACAAAAACAAAACAAAACAAAAAAAAAAACAGACAGACAAGAAAAAAAGCAGAGGCCGTCTCCTCTCTGCCTTCTAAGGTAAAACAAGTATATTATGTCACACCCTGAAAGTGGCAGCTGAATGTATCAAATGAGGGAATGATTTGTTTTTATTTGGGAAATCTCTTTAATGGGCCCTTCTGGTCTTCAAAGGCAAAGCTTAGTCTGGAAGAAAAGCCACCAGCAATGGGAAGTAACCAGCAATGTAAAACAAGTGTTTTCTATGGGTAGAGGTTTTCTATGGGTAGAAATATTAAGCACAGGCCTTGGGGAGAAGCTAAGTGCATAGACAAGAAAAGAGAGAAGAGGGGAAAGCAGATTCTGACATGGGCAAGGGTTTGAGCCCCAGAACACGACCTAGGTCTAAGGGGAGAAATGCTCCACAGGTGATCACCGGTGATGGAGCATGACCAGCAGTGTTTGTTCCAGAATTGTCTGTATTATATGGCTCTTATAATTTCCCCACATCTTCAGCTAAGTTGCTTAACGACGGCAACTTAGAAGAATGTGACTCTTCTAGCAATCTGCGGAATAGAGGTAGGGGCTGTGTCTGTAGTCAGGGAAGAGTGAGGAGGGCAAAGTGCGATCTGGAGAGCCAGTGGCGACAATAGAGCAGTTCTGGGTAGACGCCCAGGATGAGAAGTGACAGACAAGACTGGGACATCTCAGCACCTACCAGGACCCAACAAAATAATTCAGGAGCAGGGGTTCCTATAGTTACATAGGGGATAGGTTTGAGTTGTTTAATTTCAATACTAAAGATAAAAACAGAAGAATTCGGAAATATTTGGGCCACATACACAAATACGGAGTTAAAGAAGTGGGCAGGGAGTATGTTATTCATACACATAAGCCCTTAAATATTCATTTGTTCCTAAAATATTTATTATCCACATAATATCCATTATGTGCCAGGTACTAGTCTAGACACTGTGGGAGAAAAGCAGTGAACAAGACAGAAAAAAAAAATTACACTGTACTGGGGGAAAAATAGAAAATATTAGTAAAAATATAGTATCTGTTGGACAATAATAAGTTCTATAAAGAAAATAAAAGGGAAAGGGGAATAGAAATGTTTGGTAAGTAGAGAAATAGGAAATGGTGGCCCTGTTTTTATGTTTCTTAACAAAGAGCAAGTTTTGCGGACTATGACACTCAAGGCCATGTATCTGGGCTTAATCAAACACTTATTTAATGAATGTGAAGTGTTATTTGACTATTTGCTATGGGCAAGGTGCTGAGCTAAGTAACATGAAAAAAAACAAAGATGAACAAGAAATGTTTTCAAGGATCTTTCAGGCTGACAAAGATGCTTAAGTGTTTACAGTCTAGCAGACTTTCTCCATCAGGGTCTCACAAGAGAATTAAGGCCTAGTACCTTTGGGCACCCATTTTAAGTCATGAATCAACATTTCTGCTATGCATCCGGAGTGTTAGTTATGAACCATCCTTGGGATGATTGAGGAAGAAAATAGATACTCAAATCATTTTCTGTTTTCTGTGATAGACAGGAGGAACCCCAGCTGAGAAAGGCAGAGAGAAGTATGCATAAAAATCAGATCCTATACCTGGCTTGCTCAGTTTTATTTTGGGTGGTAGTTGTTTACTTTTAAAAATAGTCAAACCACCTATTATATTGTCAGCTGTTATTATGGGATAAATATACTAAGAAACAGCAAGACAATTTGGCCTCTGTAATGTGTTTGGTTTAAACAAAATATTTTCCTTGGAAAATTACATGTACACCATTCATAAAAGGAGATCACAGACACTTCATTACTTCCTTGGAATTTTACTTGAGGCTTGAATGAGACGAAAACCACCTGGATACTGCTAGAAGATATACCACAGAGCATAAAGGTGAAGGCCATTCAGTGCTTGAGCCTTTATTTTCAGTTATTTTGTGGTAAGGCTTTGGCTGCTCCACCAGACTAGAGATCTTCCTATTGCTACTGGCAAATATGCTTATGAAACATACTTGATAATGTTGAAGATATCTTACCAATTTGTCCATTTCAACCATTTGGTTCAGTTGTGCTGTACTGTTGTACTGTCCCAGTCTAGGACCCTTGGCTATTTCTCAAGTGTTGTGACCCACTTCATCTTCTCCTTTTAACTGGAGTAGACTTCATTCTACAAGATTTTAGTACCCCCTAATGAAATAATGGATCAAGGCAGCCTTCATCCATTGCTGCCAAAATCATTAGGTTAAAGGTTGATGGGAAATGTCATAATGAATGGATAAGGCTGAGGCCATTCCGGGAAGCCACTCACCGATTGATCAGCCAGATATGTGCTTTGCAATATGATGCAATAAAAGACATAGCAACACCTATGAAATCTCTTGGCCACAAATTTGAACCTTAATCTGACCAAATCTCTAGATCTCACTAGTGTACAGGAAATACAGGAAACAGAGAAATCAGTTAAATGACACTCTGAGGAAAGAATCAACCAAATCCATTCCTCGGAATAAAAATAACTGGTCACTCAAATTAAAAGTGAGGGAGGGGAGCTATTGTAGACTAAAAGGAAACTAAGAGAAATAATAATCAAAAACAATCATGGTGTAGGTTCCAGAGTTCTGTCTAAAGTGAACATTTCAGACATTGGACCGGCCACAAATCTGTATGCCTTACCAAGCAAAGCTTCTTAACACATTTTCTCCCTCAGAAGACATGTCTTATCTAGTTCTATTTAGAATTCTTCTGCTTCCTGTCCTTTCATGATCTCTCTTAGCTAATACTCTGATTATCACTGCATGATGACTTAATCTTTGTTATTACAACAGCTTCTTGTGACTAAGAAAATAAGCAGGGACAATAGCATACTTCAGTGCTTCAAACTTGGAGAAAATGCTGTAGAACTGGCCCAATAACAGTTTTCAAAAAAACCCCAAAATGCCTCAGAGCATTTTCAAACCTTGGCAACCAGATTAGGGCTTTAGAGATTTTAACACAGAGAAGCGACACCCACTTCCTAACTCATTCCAGCTCCCATATCCAGAAATCTAGCTTTAGGTTGGCATTGGAAACTTGACTTATCATCTAACCTCATGCCCAAAAACATACATGTTAGAGAGTAGTACTTAGCCACTGGACCTTGAGTGGCAGCATTTTAACTTTCTGCATATGGAGTTGATCATTCCTTACCAAACCCAAGAAACTTGAAATACTCGTGGTATTTCACAAAAATTATACTCTGAACATGACTGTATTCAGCCCACAATTCGTGCTAACTTGTCTGAGACAGAAATGTATCAGCAAAGAGTCTAATGCATAGCTTAAAATGATTGATTCAAGACCAAATCAGCAACGCTAATTTCTTGCAATGCTAGTTACATATGGTTGCATTAATATTCCCTTTTCAGAAATCCAGCTGAGAATCATTATTTAATGAAAGGCTTACAAATTGCATCCTATTTAATGGCTTTCATTGCAGATTCCTTTGTAGAAATGCAGAAAACATGTAAGTGACCATGTAAAATTTATGCTACATTTGCAATGAGCTGGAGAATTTTATTTATGTGTACATGAAATATATATGTATGTGTGTATGCATATACTACATATGTAGTCATATATTATAAATACATCTATACATATAAACAATATGACATAGATATATATTACAATATATTATAATATATAAACATGTATCATGTATTCATGTATATAATATTTACATATAATATGTAAATAATACATATATATGAAGATATCATTCTTATCCATAATTTCTAAATTCATTAGTTCAAGGAATAGATTATAAGAGATACATTAGAATCTGAGTTTTCATATCAAACTGCCGTAGGCTTGAATACTGGCTATACCATTCATTAAAGGTGTGTCCTTTATCAGTTTTACTTTCCTAATATTTAGTGTCCTCATCTTTAAAAGAACATTAATAATATCTATTCTCCAGAGTATTGTCATAAAGATGAAAAACAAATCAAACAAAGAACTTAACACAATATCTCACACAGAACAAGTGCCCAATAAGCATTAGCTCTGTTTTTAATGTAAAAATAACAAGAAGAATTGTAGTTTGTTATGAAATAAACTACAGGGTTTATGGATTTTCAGATACTGAAATGTTGAACTTAAGTAGGGAGATAAACGAAAGATCTATGGGTAGTCCAGAGACAGACCCTAAATGGAAGAAAGTTTGTGGAGGAATTCATATTTAAGCAATAATACATTGGAGTTTTTCTCTGAGGCTAAAATAAACCACCTGATTCTTCTTCTATAATATGTGTATATCATAATATCATACATAATAAATATTCTTAAATATAACAACATAGTACTTTTTTGCTACTTTGCTAGCTAAATAAGACTAAATTTCAAGAATAACATTGTGATTTATATAACTCCAGATTTCTTGTACTTGAAAGAGTAATAAAAAATAAAAGTGATTATTTAGAGACTCACCCACCTGAGTCTATTAACTTGGCTTTTCTCTCATTAGAAATAGGTACAAGGAATTTTGCACAAGCAGAATTATGAACTTAGGTACTTGGGGGTAAACGTTTTTCAAAGTAGCCACAGAAATAGATAGTTGAAGACTAAACCAAGAAACGCCGCTGGACAGTATGTCAGGAGGCAAAGCCCCCATGCACTCAGTCAAGAAAGTAATTCCCAATTTCCCTGTAAGATTTCAAAATGGAGCCACAGCAAAGAAATTCCACATAATGGTATCCTTATTAATATAAAATTGTGAAAATCTTGACATCCGGCTACTTCATAAATTATGTTGACTCCATTAAAAGAGAATTTAAGGAAAGAGAAAAGTCAACTGACTTCTCATTGAATTAACTTTTTATTTTGCCTAAATATTCTTAATATAGTATTTTTAAAACTTACTCAACATTAATGATGATGATGGTTTTATCTGTTGTACGGAACAGAATGTTTCCCCATGTGTTGTGTCTCCTAATCCTCACGATAGACTTCGAGCCACATATTGTTGACCTAATTTTCAACTTGAAGAAATGAGACCGAAAGGTCACATGACTAATCCAAGCTTTACAATTTATAAATAGCAGCTCCAGAGATGTCTACATGGTAGAATCTCCTCTCCGTAGAATTTCCTGAGTGTTGTGAGCGTGCATTCTTCATACATTAGGCATTTTTAAATCACAAGTGAGTCGATGGCAGGCTTTCTTGCTTGAAAAAGGAAAAGAGTGGTTTACGATATTCTAAATCAGGAGTAAGAATGATGCCCCACAGAAAAGATCCCTACTGATTCTAACACATGCTCAGTGGACCTGAAATGAGCTATACCCTGAGGAAGCTTCAAGCAATTGAAAGAAGCTAGGAGCTCTCCATTTAAACCAGGAGTGCAGTGTCCACCTCTGCTGTCAGAAATTTGAAGAATATTCACATTTTCCAAGTGCTTTATCAATAGCTACCTCAATATTTCTAAACTATCTGTCACTATAGTGCCTAGGTAATTAGGCCGAGGTGCTCAGTCACTGTATTATTTGAACATCATTTCCATGGAGCAAAGTCAGCTTGTAACATTCGTCATTATTTTGATGGGCTTCTTGCCAGTTAAATAACTAAAGGGAAAAATTACAATTTCCTCTAAATTCATTTGTAGTTACTTTCACAAATAATTTTTGGCCACGGTCATCATATTGAACATTGGCTATGTGTCAAGTAAATCCTTGGAGATTATTTCGCATAATTGATGGTCCTAGTTAATTTCCCAGAGGCTATCCTGAGAACTCTTTTATTGTTTCCGAGTATTTTTTCAATGTTGGAAATCACTTCCAAATACACGTATTCTATTGGCTCTCTTTATCAATGAAACCAATTGACATTGTATTATCTTTCATTGCATTACCTTTGATGTACATGAAAAGAAAAAGACTCTTAGGCGATCTTAAACCATTATGATTAGGTTTTAGGGTCTGTTTTTTTTTTGTGTAGCCACTAGATAAGAAAATATGGACAATTTTGGGATGTTTTAGGTAGGGCAGGGGTTGAGAAATTATAAATCTGCACCACCAAACAGTTTTGTTCATAAAACCATTCTCAGCCATGCTCATTCATGTACATACTGTCTATGTCCACTCACACTATAATGGCAGAGACCATATGGCATGCGTAGTTTAAACATTTACTAACTGGTTCGTTAAGAAAAAGTTTGCAGGCTCCTCATCTAGAGGAAACTGCCTCCTGACAATAGCTTTTTAAAAATTAAAAATAAAAGAGTTTGTCTTAGCTGGCCTTCTTTTAGCCAGGAATCCAATATTGCTTCTCATCTCAGGACTCATAATTGATAGTCCCAGTGATAGCCGGGAAGCACTGGAAAGCCTTGAAGTACCTTCTGAATCAGCAAAGATTAAATCCCACTCATTGTGGGCCTCTGATGCCTAGATTCATAGTCTTAAAATTGTTAGAGAGCTTCAATAATATCTTTCACAAAAAAGGAGAAAGCTCTTCTACTGTACGCTTTACATGTGGTCTTTTAGTCTCTAATTATAGGTCCAGTGAAAGGGGGCATAGGACTTCAGGCGATACCCATACTATTTTTGTGGCAGCTCTGACTTTTATTCTTGCTAAGTTAGTTCCCCCCACCCACCCCCAACACTGAGTCAATATCTATTTTCCTGCCACTCACTTGCCCTATTATATCTGTAACTTTTAGTAACTAGAATACTAATTAAACAGAGCACTCCATCCTTCCAGTGGACCTCATCATGGCAGATAAAGTAGACCGCAAGGAATAGGCACAGATTTGGGATTCATGTAGACCTGTGTTTAACTTCTGGTCTCACCACGTAAAAATGGTGTGGCCACAGGCAAATTGCTTTAACATCTCTGAGCATCAATTTCCTCATATACTAAACAGAGAAAGCATGATAATTCGGAAGAAGGTATGTAGAGGGTTCAACATGGTTCCTGACACAAGAGGAGCTATAATTAGTAGTAGAAAGTAGCAGGCATTTTACATGAGCTATGGGAAACCATGCAGGTGCCAGAAAATGCTGAGGCCCCAAACTTAAGTCAGAGGAAGCACTGGGAGCATTTTAGGAACTAATGATCACCCTATATTTAAGATTTCCTTTAAAAAGGCTAATATTACCTCATGTATGTCATAAATATTCTAGGGCAAGGATTAATCTATTTCTCTATGCCATTATGCAGAGAATAGGGGCTTAGTGCTTGAAGTTAGCTCATGAAGATCCCTAAACTGTAAGCTGTGCAAACACTAGACATTTTAAATACATAAAGGGATATTTCAAGAAGGACACTCACTTTTTCAATTCAGAAAAATAAATTATGCAAATGAAGAGAATTGCCAATCCAACAAGGGCCAGATTATGAGAATGTCTGTGTCTCTTATTTAGAATTACTGCGTTTTGTGAGTTCCAGCCATGTCTGTAGTAGCCAATTTTAATATGCATTTCTTTCCTATTCTAGGTTCTTCTGTTTAAGGCAACATATTGAATCTCTTGGGAGAAATTCATCCTGTATCTGCTCAATTGAAAACATGAGGGTGCACATTCTGAGCTACATTTGCTCAGGTCCAAGTTTCCAAGGAAACAAGGGACTGCTCATCTATCTGTAAAAATGAACTGACGAATCACTTTCGGCCTGTTACAAACCTTGATTCCGAATCAAATTCCAATGTAGAGTCTAAAAAATAGTCGATGCCTTGTCATTTCTCCCTAGCAAAGCCCTGATGCTCTGGCATCTGGCAGTTGGGCAGGCATTAGCAGAGTTATCTCACTATTGTTTTCCTCTGAACCGTTAGTGAAATACTGTCAGTTACAGCCAGCTGTACACTGCACATTCGTGTGAACGACCTTCAATTGTTTCCATCAGTAAAACCAGATAGGACCATGTGCACTTGGGATGTCTTAGGCCAGCCATATGAAAGTAAACACTGTGGTCTTCCCAGCTCTATAGGGTTACCAGCTGTCAGGTTCACACACTGGACCAAGCAAAGACCACAGGACACCCTACCTCCAAGCTTTCATTGGCATTCAAATCCTAGTGGTGAATAAGCACTTCTGAAATTCTTGAATATAATACTTCCTGATCATTCTTTATTGTTTACTGATCAAATTACTTTAGATGTGGTACTTTGTTTAATAATCACAACAAACCTTGAGGTAGATACCATTATTATCATCATTCTCTAGAAACTGAGGCACAGAGAAGTTAAGTAATTTCTCCAGGTCACACAATTTATAAATGATAAAGCTGGGATTTAAACCCAAGCTGGGTTACACTTAACATTTTATTCCATCTTGTAGAATACTGGACGTTCTGTTTTCTCTAAGTTTCAAATGAGTATGTCCATTCATTTGTTTGTTTCCATTCATTCATTTATTCATTTATTCAGTAAATATGTACCAGACACCTATGCTAGGCCCTGTGGATATCACAGCAAACAAGAGAGACAAAGTCCATCATAGAGTTCACATTTTGTGGAGGAGACAGACAATAAAAAAGTAAGGAATTACAAACAAGGTAGACATCACAATACAAGGTCAGACAATTAATTTAGCAAACTCATCCTAGAAAAAGTGCTACATATCTCATTGCTGAATATCATTACCATCACCTTCAAAGTACTCCCATTGGGAAGGTATGCACCAATGCTAGCATCTAGTCCATTCTTCAAGGCAATTTTGGAACTCTTTTCTGGAATGGCCATCAGAGCTGTCATCGGATTGTCACCCTTGATGTCCTGAATGTCATCAAAACGTCTTCTTTTCAATATTTCCTTTATCTTAGGGTAAAGAAAGAAGTCATCGGGGGCCAGAACAGGTGAGTAGGGAGTGTGTTCCGATACAGTTATTTGTTTACTGGCTAAAAACTCCCTCAAAGACAAGTGCCACGTGAGCTGTTGCATTGTTGTGATGCAAGAGCCATTAATTGTTGGAGAAAAGTTGAAGTCGTCTGACTTTTTCATGCAGTCTTGTCAGCACTTCCAAATAGTAAATTTGGTTACCTGTTTGTCCAGTTGGTACAAATTCATAATGAATAATCCCTCTGAGATCAAAAAAAGGTTAGCAACATCGTTGCAACAAGTTCACAAACTTAATTGTCTGACCTCATATAATAGCAACAAAGGAAATCAACACTGTGATTGGAAAAGATAAAATTGGAAAAGACCATGGCTTATTCAAGGTACACAAAGGAGACAAGATGAAGCAGAAGAAGAGCCAAATCATCCTGGACCATTAGAGAGCAGACTGAATTTTATTTTAGGTGAAGTGATAAGTTACTGAAGAGTTTTTGAGGCCCTTTTTTCCTAACGCAAGGCAACTACATAGGTAGGTATGAAATTCTATTGTGTATCAGAGGTAGAAAAATGCATACAACTCCCAGCCTCAATTACATTTTTATGGTTTGACCTTAACTACATACATTGAAATTATTTCAATGTTATTAAAAGACTAAAATTAGCTATTTATTTATTTATTTATTTATTTATTTGTGGTTAAGAAGAAATTGCACTGAGTAAGAAAATACCCTAACATGCAGGCGTGGAATTGCATAAGAGTCCCAAAAAGATAAATTACAAAGGATCTGTTGAGAAATGAAAGAGGCAAAGTAACCACTGACACCACAGAAGTACAAAGGATTATAACAAAATACTATGCCAAAAAAACTGGAAAATCTGGAAGAAATGGATAAAATCTTAGAAATATATAATCTTCCAAGACTAAATGAATAAGAAACAGAAAATCTGAATAGACCGACTACTACTAACAAAATCAAATTAGTAATCAAAAAACCTTCAACAAACAAAAGTCCTAGCTGGGATGGCTTCACGGGTGAATCTTACCAAACATTCAAAGAAGAATTAGCACCTATCCTTCTCAAACTATTCCAAAAAATTCAAGAGGAGAAAAGGCTCCTAAACTCAATTTACAAGACCTCCATTATCCTGATTCCAAAACCAGACAACAACATTACAAAAAAAGGAAATTATAGGCTGACATCCCTGATGAACATAGATACAAAAATCCTCAACGAAATATTAGCAAACTAAATTCAGCAATACATTAAAAGGATCATACCCATGATCAAGCGGGATTTATTCCTGGAATGCAAGGTTGGTTCAATATCTGCAAATCAATTAACATGATATACCACACAAACAAAATGAAAGATAAAAATCATATCGTATCAATTGATGCAGAAAAAGCATTTGACAAAATCAAGTAACGATTTATGATAAAAACTCTCATAAAAGTGGGAACAGATGGAATATAACATAATAAAAGCCATATACGAGGTCAGACAATTAGGTTCGCGAACTCATCCTGGAAAAAGTGCTACATATCTCATTGCTGAATATCACTATGGTCACTTTCGAAGTACTCCCCTGGGGAAGCTATGCACTGATACCAGTGCCTAGTCCAACCTTCAAAGCAATTTTGGAACACTTTCTGGAATGGTCATCAGAGCTGTCATTGTATTACCCTTAATGTCCTGAATGTCATCAAAATGTCTTCCTTTCAATATTTCCTTTATCATCAGGTAAAGAAAGAAGTCATTGGGGGCCAGATCAAGTGAGTAGGGAAGGTGTTCAAATACAGTTATTTGTTTAAATAGCTCCTTCACAGACAGTGCCATGTGAGCTGGTGCATTGTCATGATGAATTTTTGGTGAGAAGTTCAGGTTGTCTAACTTTTTCATGTAACCTTTTCAGCACTTCCAAATAGTAAACTTGGTTAACTATTTGTTCAGTTGGTACAAATTCATAATGAATAATCCCTCTGATATCAAAAAGTTTAGCAACATCATTGCAACAAGTTTGCAAACTTAATTGTCAGAACTCGTACATGCAAAAAAATGAAATTAGACCACCTTCTTACACCATATACAAGAATAAACTCAAAACGGATTAAAGACTTAAATGTAAGACTCGAAACCATAAGACTCCTAGAAGAAAACATAGGCAGTAAACTCTCTGACGTTGCTCTTAGTAATATTTTTCCTGATACATCACCACTGGCAATGAAAACAAAAGAAAAAATAAACAAATGGGACTAGATCAAACTGAAAAGTTTTTGCACAACAAAGAAAACCATCAACAATGTGAAAAGATAATCTACTAAATGGGAGAAGATATTTTCCAATGATACATCCAATAAGGGATTAAATATCCAAAATTTATAAGGAAAGCAACAGCAAAAAAACAAACAATCCAATAAAAAATGGGCAGAGGGACTGAATAGACATTTCTCTAAAGTGAACTTGTAGGTGGCCAATATACATGTGAAAAGATGCTCCACATCACTAATCATCAGAGAAATGCAAATTAAAATCACAATGAGGTATCACCTCACACCTGTCAGAATGGTTATCATCTGTTGATGCAAATTGGTGCAAATTGATGCAAATATGAAACACAGTATGGAGATTCCTCGAAAATTAAAAACAAAACTACCTTATGACCCAGAAATTCCACTTCTGGGTATTTATCTGAAGAAATCCAAAACACTAATTCAAAAAGATATATGCACCTCTATGTTCATTGTAGTGTTATTTACAATAGCCACCAAATGGAAGCAACCTATGTGTCCATCAAGAGACAATTGGATAAAGAAGATGTGGTACATATATACAATGGAGAATTACTGGGTCATAAAAAAGAATGAAATCTTACCATTTATGACAACATGGATGGACCTAGAGGGTATTATGCTAAGGAAATAAGACAGAAAAAGACAAATATGATATGATCTCATATGTGGAATCTAAAGAACAAAATAATGGAGGAGAAGGTGAAGGGATTAGAAAGTACAAATTGGTAGTCACAAAACAGTCATGGGGATGTGAAATACAGTATGGGGAGTATAATCAATAATGTTGTAAAGATCATGTAGGGTACCAGATGGGTACTGGACTTATCAGGGGGTACTGGACTTATCAGGGGGATCACTTCATAGATTGTTTAAATGCCTGACCACTGCACTGTACACGTGAAGCTCAAGTAGAATATTATTAAATGTCAACTCTAATTAAATATATATAACATACATACATGTATTTCCCCCATAGGATGTAAAGTACAACATAAAGAATATAGTCAATGGTATTGTAACAGCTATATAGAATGTCAGAGGGGTAGTAGACGTGAGGGGTTATCACTTTGTGAGGAGTGTAAACGTCTAATCATTATGTTTTTTGTACACCTAAAACTAATATTTAAAAAAAATAGCCAGGAGAATGGCTAAGAGCACATCTGGCTGCCCATCACTTTCCACCTGGAGGCAGAGGTGGGAACATCATATCTTTTCATGACTTCTTGTGCCATACCGCGGGCAGAAACCAGGAACATCCTTGAATTATGACTATTTTTTCATTTCTAAGATTCCAAGGGTTTTCTCTTTCAATTTCTAATAATCTCTTTGTTCATACAGTCCAAAGATGGACCTAGAGGGTATACATACATCTCTTTGTTCATACAGTCTAAGTTTGGTTATTTCCAAACTTACACAAAATGTATTATGTCTGAAACTAATTGGAAGAGTCCAACACACACATAGAGTACACTATATGTTAGTGTCAACATCAGAATGACTTGACAGAACTAGTTAGAGCAAAAGGAGTAACACTCCGAGATCCCAAATATCACTTAATTTTTGTTATCTTCTACAAAGAGCTTATTTTCTGAACCCGGTATTCAAGACCCTAGATCTGGCAACCATCTAGCCCATCATAAGATTTAAAGTCTTATATCCCCTAAATAAATCCCATTTTTCTCTAGTGAAAAAAAAGAACAAAATAAACAAAGAAGCAAAACAGAAATAGACTCATAGATTCAGAGAACAAACTGATGGTTGCCAGATGGGAAAGGTTGTTGGGGGCTGGGTAGAAAGATGAAGGGATTAAGTAGTACAAATTGTTAGTTACAAAATGGTTACGGGGATGTAAAGTACAGCATTGGGAATATAGTCAATAATATTGTAATAACTATATAATGCCAGGCGGGTACGAGACTAATCGGGGATATCACTTTGTAAATTGTATAAATGTCTAACCACTATGCCGTACACCTGAAACTAACATAAAATAATATGGAATGTCAACTGTAATTGAAAAATTTTTAAAAGAGAAAAAAAATAAAAATAAATAAAAGGGACCTGTTGAACAGGCACCAGTCTGAGGTGAATACCCATGAGTGGGCTAAGTATGACATTTCAGCTTATCATCAGACTTGCCCCACCACCTCCAAGGAACCTGACCAACCTCTATGGAAAATCCTGAGTGCCCAGACTCCTTGGGATAGGGTCCTGCTTTGTTTTGTCTGTATGTCTTTGCTTGGAATAATATCTTGTTTAGCATAGGTTCACCATCACATTTGTAGAAAGAGGGAAGGAAGGATGAAGAAGACAGAGAGGGATAGAAGAAAGAAGAAAGGTACAAAGAATCAGCCCTCTTGGGTAGTGGCTGGCATCTTTACTTCTTGGTTTTGCATCTTCCTGGCTGTTTCTTTATTCTCAGCACTCCCTAACCCATCTTCCTGGGATTAAAAAAAAAAGCATCCAACATGACACTTCCAAAAGATTAATATTTTCATTTCGACATTTCTGAAAGTATTTCAATGAAATTGCTTTCAAATGGTTTATTTTATATTAGATCATTGAGAGATAGATTAATGTCATAAACGTAGGTACTAGCAAGCAATATTTTTGTCTACTATGTGCACATACTGTATATTTCATAACCTCTGATAACTTAAAGTCACTAATTTAAGTCAAATTAGGGAAAGGGCAGTATAATAATTACTACATTGCCGCTCCTTCTTGGTAACAAATGAGGCTTTTTTTTCCTCCACCAGTATATAATAGTGTGCTTTTTCTTTGGCTAAGCTATAATCGCACTGCTCTACACGAACAAAAATATTTTTACTGGCTATGTTATTACTGAGAAATGCATTGGGAAAATGTAAAAATATTTCACCTTTATGTTGAAGAACATAAACATAGTAGATTAAATAAAATTTTCACAGCTCTTGACACGTGCCATATGTAACGCTTGGTAAACGTCAAAGAGGCTTTGGCTTCTTCTGAGAATCAGAGACTAGAATGGGAGGGGAACTTGGATATTTATTGATCCACTCCCCCTAACCCACCTCAGCACATTGGGCAAATGAGACCTCAAAATGCTGAAGGACAATCCAAATTTACATAATTAATTGAACAACCAGAACTGGAAGCCTTATTATCCGAGATCCAGCCTAGTGCTAATCTCGCTACCAAATGTCTCCCTGTGCTTCACTGCACCGTTGGAAGTCAGCAGAGACACAGGGAGCAGAAGCTCTGGAATCAAGCCGACTGGACTTCAAGCCCTGACTCAGACTGATTCCTCTGCCAGCCTGGGCAACACATGTTAACCTAGGCAAGCCTGAGTTTTTTCTATAAAAGGAAGATTTGATAGTGCCAACCTCAAACATTTGTTCAAATACCAAGAGAATTAGTTAAAGTACAGGCACACTGTAGGTGCTAAATAAATGCCATATAATTACCATCTTTATTATTAGCACTATTAATAAATATTATTAGTATTATTATTATCATTATTTAAACATGCAACACAGGAAACCCTTCGTTTTGCTGATAACTTTTGAATACACTTATTTGCTAAAATGGGAATTCTAAGTTCTTATATACATACATAAAACTCTGTCGGAAAGTTTCTCAGTTAATTGACTCTAATGATCTAAATATTAAGCATGCATTTTGACAATTTTGCAAATTCAAATAAATTCAAAAAGATGTTACTAAGACAATATGCTGTAAAAGATGAACAAGAGTTGACCCTTGCCTTCAGAGACCTTAAAATCTAGTGGGAGAGGGATCAAATGTATGGTAATGGAAGGGGAGCTGACTCTGGGTGGTGAACACACAATGTGATTTATGGATGATGTGATACAGAATTGCACACCTGAAATCTATGTAATTTTACTAACAATTGTCACCCCAATAAATTAAAAATAAATTAAAAAAAAATCTAGTGGGAGGAAAAGACATGAATAGCAATGAGGTTTATAGAAGACAGAACGTGGTGTGTATACTCTAAGTGAAGTGACAAAGAAGGGCCTTGGGAACAGAGCAGGGAGGAGAAATTCAAGTTAAGGAAAGGAAGATAGGCTTCACGAAAGAAATAGCATTTAATCTGACCCTTGAGAGGATGAGGAAATTAGAGGAAATGACCTGGGCAAAGACCCAAGCTATAGGTCCACTGTGTTCCAGGCATCTTCAAGCCGCATTTCCTAGGGTTGTACAAAAGCCCACGTTCTGCAGAAACACCGGGGATATTGGTGAATGCTGAATAGCACCATGGGGCTGAGTCACAGTGTGTGGACAGCCAGTAGAAAGACCAGGTGAGTGAAAGATAAGGCTGGAAAGGTGGGTTTAAGCCAGAAAAGCATCATGGTGAGACAAGTGGACTCTGGGATGCCAGACCACATGAATCCCAGCTCTGCCTCTTCGGAGCCATGTGGCGTTGCCAAATTACTTAACCTCTCTGTGTTTCCTCGTTTATGACATGAGAATAATAGTGGTGCCTACATCATAGTGGGGTTATGACAATTAAATGAGTTACTATCTGTAAAGCACCTAGAGCAGTACCCGGGATACAGAGTTTGGTCATTGTTAGAAATCATCATCACAATCAAAATCACTATTTTCATCACCACCACCACCACCACCACCACCACCACCACCATTGGGGATACTTTGATACCATATTGGAGACTGAAGGTCTACAGAGAAACAATCATCTAAAGATGCCTCCTGGTCAAAGCACTATGTTATGAAGATGACTTTGGTGGATAGCATATACTTAGTGATTTGACATCAAAAATATATATGACTTAATTATCACTAGAAACTTGGGAAATCTAGGTTATAGAAAAGAAAGGTCAATTTGCCTAGTAAATTAAAGACCTATGTACAATTAAAGACCCAGTACAAATTTTGTTTGTGTTTTTTTATTTTTTAACTCTATATGCAGCAGATAAATACATTTTGGTTGTAAAAATACAACAGGTACAGAAGCAAATAGAATAAAAATTAAAAATTCCTTTCACCCCCATCTCCCAGCTCCCAGGATTACCCCTATCTCCTTCTATGCATATGTTAAGGATTAGTGTTCCAAATTTGTTTCTGTACACTTACAATTGCAAGTACATGTAACTTTAAAGCTTTTTAAAACTACTTTTTTCTTCAATTTTCCTTTCATTGAACACTATGTTTAAAAATCTTTATATGTAGTACATGTAATAGATCTGTCTCATTCCTTTTAATTATTACATAATCCAAATATTGCTATTCTTTACCTTAGCTCAATAATCATTCTATTCAAGAACATTCAGATTATTTCCCATTTTTTACTTTTTAAACAAGTCTACAGTGGACTATTCTACATATATTTTTGTACATATACATGCCCAGATAGCTCTGCAAGACAGATTTTCATAAAGGGAATTGACAATGACTCAAAGAACATATTCTTAAATTTTGATAGATTCTGCCATATCGGTGTCTGAAATTTGTTACTAATTTACATAACCATCAAAAAATGTGTGAGATTTCTTTAATAAGTCAAATTTTAAAAGTAATAATGAAGTTCAAATTGCAGACTAAAGATAGAATTGATTTATTACCCTAGGTCAATGTTTCTTACAGTTTTGGGAGTCACACCTCTTTCTGAAAATCCGATAAAAGTTATGGATTTTCTACAATGAAAAGAGTGCACAGACACAAATATACTGAACTTTTATATTCCAGTGGATGTTCATAGTCCCCAGAAGCTCAACCCAAAAATAAGAACCTCTCGTCTGGGTAAGTCAAAAGCTATACATCTGTGGGAGTGATGAGTGAGCTCCCAGCCTTGGCTATCTATGTGTACCTTGCCAAGGGTCTGTCTTTAGGTCTTCTTTCTACCCAAAACAGGTAGCATAAGACTGGGCAAAGCAGTTGTCCCTTTATTGCACCTCCATCTGGCAGTGAAAAGTCTGCTTTCATGTCCATCTTATTCAAGTCCTTTTGTCCTTCAGCCCTCAGTGAGCATGTGTTTGTGTCTGAGTGTGTGTTTGTGTGTGTGTGTGTGTGTGTGTGTGTTCATGCACTTGTGCTCATAGAAAATCTTTGCAGCACAGAACCAGGCTCATTGGGTTCAAACTTCCAACTCTGACACTAAGTAGCCATGCGACTTTGGGGAGGTCATTTAACCCTATAGGCCACCACTGACTAATAGAATATTCTGTGATGATGGAAATGTTCTATAATCTGTGCTGTCCAATACAGGAGTCCCTAGACATATGTGATTATTGGTTATTTTAAATGTAACTAATGTTACTGAGGGATAAAACTTTTAATTTTTTTATTTTAATTAATTTAAATTAAAATCATCACATATGGCTAGTGGCTATTATATTAGACAGTGCGAATCTAGTGCCTTTGCTTTCTTGTCTGCAAAACAAGAATAATAATAATTCCTATCTTATAGGAGTATCGTGAGAAATAAATTAAATATATAGGAAGTACTTATGGTAGCACCTGGTACATAGCAAGTGCTATATCAATTTCTGCAATTACTATTATTAAGTACCAGTTATGTATAAAGAGCAATATTAAGGTTATTGGGAGAATAGATATGATATGCCGCTTTCACTCCCAAGAAACTTAAAATCTCATTGAAGACATTATACATTCATATGTATGGAAAGAGAGAGAGAGAGAGAGAGAGAGAGAGACAGAGAGAGAGAGAGAGAGACAGAGAGAGACAGAGAGAGAGAAATACAAATGTTAAGTGAAACTTCAAGTCAAAAACCTGCACAATGTGTGCCAACATAGTACCACAGTAATAGATAATAAACTGAACCCCTTTGTGGAAGCATTGTGAATTGAACTATTGAACTAAGCTTTGATGGATGTACATATAGGAGTTATTTAGTAAGAAAGTGAGGAACAAAGGTTCAAAAATTAAACTGGGAGAGGAAATGATAAAGGTTCATCAGAGGATACAGAGTAGGGCTCTGTGACAGGAAGGTTAATGGAGGCATCTAATAAACATTAAAAGTGGGTAGTATAATTAGAGTCAGATGACCAGAGGTCTTCAACAGCCACATAAGGAGATTAAATTTCATTCATTGGACAAAGGAAAAACATTTAAAGTTTTGAAGGTAAGCATAGTAGAAACTTCTGGAATCAGCAACCAGGAGAAAGCACAGGCAGACCGCACAGATTTAGAGGTTATATCAGAAAAGTAGGGTCAGGCAATAGGAGGGCCAGGGACTGGCAACTGATATTTGCTTGTGAAATCACCTTCAAACTTCCTACCATATAGTCTTTCCTCATTTCCTCTGTCAGAGGATAAAACCCCTTCCTACCAATCCTTTCTGTAATCTTCCTTCAAGCTTCCTCAGAGGCTTTGCTCTATTTCTTTATATCCTCTCACAGGGACAGACCTTTTTAGTGTTTTGTTATTCCTGCTATTGTTCTGCTGTTTTGATTATCAAAGTAATAAGTACTTATTAGCGAAAATGTTTCAAGTCCTGAAAATGTTAAAAATGCGGAAAAAGACGTACTTCCACCACCAAGCTCAACTACATCTTCAGTCTGATCTTTTCCTGATTTACAAAATTCTTCTTGCATTTGTAATGCATTTTGCCTGAAATGCTGGAACCAGGACTGTGCCTTTTCCAACATGCACAAAACAGTATTTTACATCTGACAGGAGGTAAGTGTTCCTTCAATGAATAAAAGAACGGGTGGAAAGTTACTGAGAATTTTATATGCCACAACTTACTTTAAAAGTATGGCATATCCACTCTAAATATCTTACCATGAATCACTCTGGGAAATCTACACTTATTGCAAACACTTGATCACTTCTTCTCTAATGTCTAAATTATGCCCAAACTCTGGTAAATAAATACATAAAAGCGAGTGAATGAGGACACCCACACCCTTTTTTATTCATACTTTACGCGAGCCAGTGTCTAAGTGCCTTGTAGGTTACCTGAGTATTGACAAACACACCCTCTCTGTGGATAGTTTTATATGCTCTGTTGAGTTTGACTGTTGATGGCTATTAAAAAATCACTCTACTAGACAAGTCTGCCAAAATAAGGAACCTCAATTATAGCTATAGATCCAAGACACCAAACTCAAACTTAAAGTCTTGCCTGCTTCATTCAGATCAAAATTGCTGGAGGATTAGGTGTGGGTCCTGCATTCTTGGTCACAAATACAAGGTTACAAGTTTGGTTCTGCCCATAGGTTTTAGTCACCCCATAAAATTGAGATGGATTTGGATGCACTTTGCACTATCAGTGCTTTCCATCAGCAGACCTAGCTAACATCAAATAAAGTTGTGATGACTCTCATGAGGGAAGCTAATAAACAAGATAAAATCTTTCTTTTGTGATAGTCAATGGGTAATATAGTTGAAACATGGAGTTACATGTTAATGAAAGAGAGTCATTTAGTTTATTATAAACTAAGCCAGATTGCCACAGCAAACCTTTAGCTATGTTAAAATCAGTAAACTGAAGGATTTTACTTGATCACTTTTTGTGCAGTGAGCTTCAACATCTGCAAATATTGACTGATATATATAATTTATATACATATATAGATACATATATTATATATAATAATAATATATTGATATATGTATAATTGTAGAAATAGAACATATTTGACTTATTTTATTTAAATTGGCCTTGTCCCAGTTAAAGGAGTTTTGTTGCTTTTGCATTTTAATTCTACTATTTTCATCTTCAATGTTTTTGTGTGTCTTTTCTTTCTTCTGTTTTCCACCTCTAGAACCTGCAATAATTCCCCATTTCTCCATGTGTAACCATTTATAACATTTTTCTAATTGATTCTTAAGGCCGCGAAGTAACCTAACCACAATTTGACTTCCAAACTGATTTTCCCAATATACAACCTGCTACAGTCAAGGTTATCTTATCTATCTTTCTCATCTTTCTAGCCCCTTCGGTATATAAGAGTTTTCTCTCATCTAAAATCCCACAGACTCATCCGCACTGTTAGCTAATTGCTTCAGAGACTCATTTGCCTGTTTTGTTTTGCTTTTTTTGAGATGCAATTCACATACCACACAATTCACCCTTTTAAAGTATACAATTTAATGGTTTTTACTGTATTCACAAAACTGTGCAACCCTCATCGCTATTTAATTCCAGAACATTTTTATCATTCTAGAAAGAAACTCCAGGTCTATAGAAACCACTCCTTATTCCTACCTCCTCTTAGCCCCTCAAACCAGTAGTCTACTTTCTGCCTCTAGGGATTTGCCTATTTGGAATATTTCATATGAATGAATCATAATATATCACCTTTTGTGTCTGGTTTTTTTTTTTTTTTTACTTAGCATAATGTTTTCAGGTTCATTCATGTGATAGCATGAATCAGTATTTCATTCCTTTTAATTGCTGAATAATATTTCATTGTATAGAACTAGATTTTGTATGTCCATTCATCAGTTGATGGACATATGGGTTATTCCCACTTTGGGGTTATTATGAATAATGCTGCTATGAACATTTGTCTACCAAATTTTGTATGGATGTATGAACATTTTTGGCATATACCTAGGAGTGTAATTGATGGATTATATAGTAACTCTATGTTCAACTTTCTAAGGAACTACCAAACTGTTTTCCAAAGAGTCTGTACCATTTTACATTACCACCAGCAATTTATGAAGGTTCTAATTTCTCTACATAGTTGCCAACACATGCTAATATCTACCTTTCTGCTAATAGCTATCATAGTGGGTGTGAAGTAGTGTCACTGTGGTTTTGATTTTCATTTCCCTAATGACTAATTATGTTGATCATCTTTTGATGTGCTTATTTGGACATTTGCATAACATCTTTGGAGAAATGTCTATTCAAATCATTTGCCCACTTTTAAATTGAGTTATCTTTCCTTTCGTTGTTCAGCTGTAAGAGTACTTTATGTGCTCTGTATACTAAACCCTTATCAAATATAGGATTTACAAATATTTTGTCCCATTCTGTGTGTTATCTTTTCACTTTCTTGATAGTGTCCTTTCAAAAATTTTAATTTGGTGAAATGCGATTTATTTATTTTTTCTATGGTTTCTTGTGTTTTTGTTGTTTTATCTAAGAAACAAAGGCCTAATCCAGGGTCACAAATATTTACACCTATAGTTTTTTTAAGAGTTTCATAGTTTTAGCTGTTACATTTAAGTCTTTGATTTATTTTGAACAAATATTTATATATGGTTGTATGTTGGAGTCCAACTTCATTTTTTTTGCATGTGGATCCAGTTGTCCCAGTACCATTTGTTGAAAAGACTGTTTTTACCCCATTGAATTACTTGTCATCCTTACAGAAAATCAACTGACCATAAATGTTTATTTCTGGAATATCAATTCTGTTCCATTGATCTATGTTTCTTCTCATGCCAATATCACAGGCTTGATTATTGTACACTTTGTAGTAAGTTTTTCACTTGCCAATGTGAGTCCTCTAATTTTTTTTCTTTTCAAGATTATTTTGGCTATTTTGGGTCTTTTATATTTCCATATAAATTTTAGAATCAGTCTGTCAATTTCTTCAAAAAGCCAACTGGGACTTTCATAGAGATTGATTCTGTAGATTAATTTGAGAATTATTGTCATCTTAATAATATTAAGTCTTATAATCGATGAACATGGATGTCTCCCCATTTATTTAGGTCCTCTTTAATTTCTTTAAACAATGTTTCATAGTTTTCAATATACAAGTTCTATACTTAATTTTTTTTAAGTTTATGGGGTTTATTATTTTGAACCTATAATTAAAGTTTAAGCTTCTCTATGGCAAGTACCATGTCTTCCATCCCTTCTAAACTCATTGTGCAATCAATAATTCTTACACTGAGTGTTTTCAAATTCAAAATAAATACATTCCATCAAAATTAATTGTTTGTAAAATACGGTATTTCATACGTTGAACATCAAATGCTTTCCTACGTCCATGTCTTTGCTCACTTTTCTTCTTATTTAAAATTACATGTCTCCTCAAGTCTGCTAGCAGATCCTTCAGATTTCTAAGACCTAGGTCAACTATTATCTTGTTTATGAAACACTTTCACCATTTCTTCTTCTTCTCAATATGTTATGTATTCCGCAAATACAGCTAACTGCATTAGATCTTCATTGTAGTTACTTGAGTGTTTTTTTGTGTTTTTAAGAGAACTTTTTAATTTTTTTATATATTTTTAAATTTTTATTAAATGCATTGGGGTGACACCAGTTAGCAAAATTATTTGTTTCAAGTGTACAATTCTATAATACATTACTATACATTACATTGTGTGTTCACTACCCAGAGTCATTTCTCCTTCCATCACCATATATTTGACCCCCTTTACCCTCTTCTACCACCTCCACTCCTCCCTTACCCTCTGGAAACCACTAAAATGTTGTCTGTGTCTATGAGTTTTGTTTGTTTGTTTGTTGTTGTTTGTTGCTTTCAGTTTTATATCCCACATATGAGTGAAATCATATGGTTACAACTTTTTCTGTCTGATTTATTTCACTTAGCATGATAATCTCGAGAACCATCCATGTTGTTGCAAATGGCACTATTTCATCTTTTCGTATGGCCGAGTAATATTCCATTGTATATATGTACCATATCTGTATCCAATCATCTATCAAGAGGACTTTTTTATTGTTTGTGGATTTTGTTTTTGTTTTTGTTTTCAAGATGGCACTTTCCAAGTCCCCAAATGATGGATGGCAGATAAGTTCACCAGTTCACAGGATTTAGCGGCTAAGGGTGAGACACAAAAACTGATTCCAACAGGAATATGACACTGGAGAGGAAATCTATGGCATGAATCCTGGGCTCTAAACCAATGATGCTGGCATGTAAATACTTTACAGGGAACTAAACAAGATGAAGTCCCTTAAGGGCAGGGCCCACATCTAAGTCATTCCATGTCCCTGTGTCTAGCACAGCTCTTGTTATGCAGTAGGCACCCCATGCGTGTTTGGTAAACTAGACCAAATTTCAGTTTTTACATTTAGTGTGTCAACACATATTGAGGGTCTCCTGAGTGAAAAGTTCTATTCCAGACATGGTGAAAAAATAAAAAAGGTAATGTCCTTGGTCAAAGGAAATTATAATCCAATGGTACAGAAAAGAACAATACAGGAGAACACTTCACACTACTAGATAAATGTATTGACTTTCCTAGCAACAATGAAAAATTTTAAATGATTCTTTTGTAGATTTTAAGGCACTGGTGCATACAATTCTTTATGTTTCCGAGAAACTATGAAGAAGTTCTGATATTATTGAATCCATGGGACACATTAATTCCAGAGCTAGGATAAGAATTTGCATGCTTTTTTCTTTTTATGTCCTTGCTTCTTTTTTGTGGCTGATCCTTGGTTGACCACAGCAAGTTCTGCTAGTTTAAGTAGTTAAGACTTACTTTATCCTCATGAACAAGTGTTCTCTAATTTTGTCTGTGTTCTAGTTCAAATAATTATTCTAAACTTTGGCACAAATATTTAGATCCAGGAGTTAGGAGTATAGTGAAAGCCTGTAGGAATGTTTTCAGACTATTTTTTAAATGATATACCTGGCTTCTTGCTCCAAAAGCCTTTCATTTTCCAACAGATAAAATCACTTAGCATCCATCAATTACCACAAATTTATTGTAGACTATAAGATAAACCTTATTTCTCCATAGAATAAATTTAAGCCCTGGGTCCTAATCAATAAATCATCAAATCCGCGTTTTTTCTGGTGCTCCTAACCTTCAAATTGTTATTTTAATAATACAGATCTTGGATAATTTTTTTATAATCAAGGTATACCCCTCTACATTGACTCCAAGAAGTAATATATCATACTGGTTATAAACATGAATTCAAGAGCCAGACCAGCTGGGTTTGAATCCTGGTGCCAGCACTTATGAGCTATGTAACCAGTCAAGTTCCTTGACCTCTCTAGGCCTCAGATTCTATATTAATTAAGAAGATACCAACAATACCAACCTCACAGAGGAGTTATGAGGATTAAGCAATTTTCTAAAGTGTTTAAAATAATACCTGGCATGGAATAAATCTTTTCTATATTTGTGTTATTATTAGCAAGTCCATATTTACTTGCCAGTCATGTTTTATGATGTCTTCATCAAATTTGAGAGATTGATCTGGAAGACCGTCTTCATTACGTGTACCAAGAGCAACAGATAAGTTTACAGTCCCACTAAGAAAATAGGATACTCAAAATTTAAAGAAAGATTGAAACTGTAATGCACAACTTTTGCTCTTAAATATAACTAATTACAACATATTTAATTTTCCACTGTCCCTTCAGGTTCACACATATGTCACATATATTTTAAGATTTAATTTTAACTTCCTTAAAATAGAATTGTCAGGGAACACAACTGGAGAAGTTTGTCAAGCACACTTCCACATTTGTTCTTTAAATATTTTATTACACTAACCTTTTTTTTTTTCTTTTTGTTCCTGTGAAGACCTTACCTGGATATAGATTTATGAGAAATTAATAGAGTCCATCTCTATTTGTGGTTCTTATTCATCTCTGTTAGCTCAGTTCATGCAGCAATTTTTGTTGGTAAATATCTGCCTCCTTAATTTTTCCACTTATCCTCACTGTGGATTGGGAGCAATAGCAGCATTTATCTTTAGAATCCTTTCTTTCATTTTTTAGGATTGAGCTAAATCACATGGTAAAGGGAACAGAATAATGCTGTAGAAAATACAGATGGCTTGCACCAGTGTGGCAGTATTTTAATTAATAGCTCTATAATTGCAGGACAATCTTTTTTGTGTGTGATGACATTATTATTTTAAAGGAAAGTCAAATAAAATCTTGGTTCTTTTATTAAAATTTTTCCCCCAGCTCCTTGTATGTGCCCTGCAATTTTTTATATTATTTATAATAAAACACATAATATACTTTCTTTTCTAGACATGTTAGTCCATCTGATATTAGAAGGCTTCAGCATGACTTAATTTTTGAAGTTAAAGCTTATGGGAAATACTAGCAATTTCCAGTGACCTGATAATACCAAAGGAAACAGCATAAATGTGTGTCTTGGAGGTAAGTGGATGCTAGTGTAGGCCTTGTAAGTTAAAAGCAACATTTTATAATCTCGGCAAGATGTAATGGGTAGTCAAAGTAATGAAGCTAACCCAGGCGTAATGATTAATCTCTGTGTGAGTCACGACCCTGGCAGCTGCATTCTAAATGAACTGCAATCTATATAATGCATTCTCAGGAAGACCAGACAACAAGAAGTTGCATTAGTCCATAGTGCAGATGGTCAGACTGCATGTGGAAACATATTCAGCTCTGGCCTAAAAGAGCAGAGGTCTAGGTTGAGCAATATTCATAAAAGGACATGGATATTTACTGGTTCTAGTTTATCAAAACAGAGTGTGGCATGAAACCTGACCTGCTTCAACTAACTAGCTAGGAGCTGGGATATTTAATAAAGGCTCTGTGGGAGAGGTAAAACTGAGCAGGACCTTGTACAATGGGTCAGAACAGAAAGGCCAGCCCAGGTAAGACATACAGTATGAACAAAGCTAATGCAGTAGGAATTCACAGGGTGTGTTTGTGGCAAAGTGACTATCCCTGACAGATGTGAGAATAGAATTGAAGTTGAGAATGGTGGGTGATAAAAATGTGAAGTTTAGCCCATAAGCAGAACATCTTAACAGTCCTCTTTCAGCAAGGATGGCAAAGCCTGTGGTGACTAACCAATGGTGTGATAATTGGCATTATCTTTTGGAGGGGACTGGGTGTTGGCAATAAACCCCACATTTGGCAGTTTTCAGGATACACAGATGGATAATTTGGGTAACGGTTTAGGAAATTTAGAAGGTGGGCTATTTTTCAGAAGGAAGATAGTAAGAAGAGCCTCCTACTAATGACTGGATTGAATCTGTTTTGTAAGAAAGACTAGTCTGGTGTCAGGGAATGGGCACTATACGTGATGACCAGGGACATGGAAGTTATTCTTGGCACTGCTGGAACCTGGCTACAGGACCCACTTCTCTGGGCTGTAGGTATCTATGAAAACATAGGGCCAGAGGATGCTGGAGAACCCACTTACACGTGACACTTCACCACAAGGACTTAAATGAGCCTGTGCCTTTATTATGGGTCAGGTCCTCACTGTAGGCAGGGGCAATCGTTCTAACAAACATGGGAAAAAATTCTCTCATTGTCTATCCATGTTCACACACTTTTAGTTTCTAAGTACATATGACTGTAAAAATGACATGCAATCTCAGCATGCAAGTCTCATCACCTGCTAGGGAAGATGAATATGATGGTAGTAACCAAGGACTTTATAGGTATTAACTCAGTCTTTCCTGTCTTTCAGATGAAAACGCTGAGGCGTGGAATGATATGCCCTTTCTCAGGTACTGCTCTTGAAATAGAGTCAGTCATTGTCACCTGATGTGAATGTCATACATGGTGGAGCTGTGCTCAGGCAAGTATGAGAATCCGGAGGAAAGGTCTCTTCAAGGGAACTGGTGGTAAGAGATCTTGGTTCCAATGAGTGGTTGTATCCACTGTGTTACGAGATTCCCTCTAGAAGTTGTTCAAGGCCATATTCTTGATAGAAACGTGTTTGTATATGAGAGGACTGACTTTCATTTCCAATCATATTGTCTCTAGGCCCACTGATCTGTACAGATTTTCCCTTTTGGCCCTTCTAGGTATTAATGGCCCATATCAACAGACGTATTCTATCTCTTTATTTCCCACCTTTGCCCCACCCTTAGTATCTGCCCCAGCCAAGCTTGAGAAGGGGAGTGAACAAGTATATGCAGCTAGTCTGTCTGCTAAAAATCAAACCTGATACATCCAGATTTTGCTTTCACTGAAAAGGCAAGAGCTCTTTGGTTTCCTGAACATTTCACCTTGAAGATTTAGGAAAGAAGAATCAAGAGTGACTCTTCAGGGATCACACTCTTGACCAGGGGCCCCTCCCAAAAATGTTAATTCATTCTCTCTAATGCTTGCCTGACAGTCTAAGGTCACTCCTAAAACACGTCAGCTGCTCCTCAAGCTGATTGAGGTATGTGTCATTAGAGACTCTGTTTAAAAGCCCCAAGTACTTCTCACTTTGACCAGGGTGTCAGAGGTAAAAAGTCCATGAGGGTTTTATCTGCTGATCCAGCCAAGCCCCTCCACACCCAACACACCCCCCAGATGGCAAGTGGTCTGCATTTAAGTCACTGATAGAAGATGTTCGAGAGCTTACTGCAAAGATGACATACTTTCCTTGCAGCTCATTTTACTAAATTAAAAACATTAAAAATAAATGTCTCTTGAGGTGTTGTTTTCCCCTCCAAAAATGATTTCTCTGAATTAAAGTGTTTATACAATTTCAGATCAGAATTAAGTAACCCCTTCTTTTTTCACCTGCCAGTGGATGTCTGAGTGCACAGACAGCCTTTCCGAGAGCAGGAGGTCCCCAGGGTTACTGGTGTAATTCTTTTTACTCTGGGGTGCTCAAGCAAAGAATTGCCTACAATCAATTTGCTTTCACATCCTGGCATTAAACTCACTGTATATAAAAGTATCACGAGTATTTTCAATATAATTCTAAGTAGCAGTGATTTAAAAGGCTTTTTATTGTAATGAAAAAAATTACAAGGCATAGTAAAAGCTGCACCATTTGACTGAATCCAATCAAACACATGTAAGATTCTCTGTAACCTCAAAATGAGTCAAAATGACTTAAAAATTAAGAAAGACAATTGATAAAAGTCATTTTGATGTCTAACAGATGAAGCAATACATCTGAACAATATTTTGACCTTGTGGTTTCTGAAAATATAGAATGAATCATAATTTCACTTATTGCTATCTTTTCAAAGATGTGTGTGTGTGTATATATATATTATATATATTACATATATATATATATAGTTAAAACATAATCGTCTAAGTATACAACTACTTTTTAAAGGTGAAACCAAAAGACTTCTAATGAATTATACCTCGTTAGTTATCATGAGTACAGATGATGCCTATCGTTGATATTTGATTAGAAGGCAAGAAGCATGACTTAGGCATCTATAGCCATTATTATTCAAAATGATCACCATTAAAATCCAGATACACACAATACCCTTGAACCTTAACATAAGCATAACATAAATATAAAAATGCTGTTATAACTGCCATGCAATTCCTGGCTCACAGTAGGCCTTCAATAAATATTTGTTGAATGAATGGAGGAATAATGAATAAATAGCACATGTCCAGAAGCAGTCTGCTTCTTTATACTATTTTAATTGAGTCAGTTTCATTTTTGCCTTTAAGAGGCATGAGAAAGCAAATCAGAAAATCGAATTACAGTTCATGGCTTGATAACTCTTGGATATTCTCAGCCCTCCCAGACTACCAAAACCATCTCTTCTGACTTAACCTTTGGTTCAAAGTCCTCCCAGTGTTTTTGAAAAGGCAGAGCCTCTCTCCCACTACCACCAAATGGCATGTTAGTGAATCCCATCAGAGTTAACAGGAACAGCAATGAGTTTGTTATTTTATTCAGTAAAGAGGTAGAAGAAATAGCGTTGCTGGGTAAAATAAGGAAGTCAATTAAATTGAATAACATTTTTGTATAAGTATATCCCAAATAGTATATAAGACATACTTATACTAAAATTTTTCATTGAGTTTTCTGGAACTCCAATTTAATTGGGTACCATGTATTTTTATTTGTTAAATCTGGCAATCCCAGAAGGAAAGCAGATGTTCCGACTAAATACCAGGTGTTTCTATGTGTGCGGACTCTGGTAGAGTAGGTGGACCTTTGAGTAAGAAGCTATGGCAGAATTATTTTTTTTTTTTTTTGGCTGAATTATTTGATATATTACTCAGTGACAGCCAACTTTTCATAGTTCACTAAAATGATATTTTTAAAGAGGACTGATCTTATATTCATGCTGCCTGTTGAATGCTTCTAAAGACAAAGAGAGTATTACGTGTAGACAAAGAAAGTTTATGAAAAGTGAAGAAAGCAAAGACAGGGGAGATGTCAAGAGGCAGAATAAACATTTTTTTCATATTAGCAGTCCCTTTTAAGAGGATATTGGAATACATATATGTTTCTATCTACATATACTCAGATCAGAGATTAAAATGACTCCTCAAAAAAGTCTTAAATTTCAATTAAATGTCAACTGAGTTTTTATACCATGAAAGAAATTTAGTGCTAATGAAAGATGGAAGATTGATTGATTGAATAATTATTAATATTTATTATACACTCGCAAGAAGCTGGAGGCTATGGGAATATGAGGGCCGGGTCTCCATCATCTCAGGAGGAAGTGGCCTGTCTTGGAGCGGTGGGTGACAAGGTCTTAAAGAGCAAGATGACGTATGTTGTTGCCGAGCTGCAGGTTGAGATATTTGTTCAAATGAGATCTGACAATCCATAAACAATAGCTTGAAAATTCTTAAAATCCACAATGTTCATAATCTAATGACTGAAACTGTATATTTTCCTCCTATTTCAATGGCCCCCTCAATGTCCGACTCAAGCAAAGCCCTGACAAGTAGAGTAAGGTTCTCTGTGTTCAGAGCTTCAGGCCTGGCAGGGATGATATAAATGCTCAAGCTTGATCAGAACCTCAGAATTATTTCCCAAGAAAGTGCCAGACTCTGAAAGCAGGGCTTCCAAAGCCTTTCTAAAGGAGAATGGAAAAACTTTTCAACTAGATCTATTACAAATCCAATCAAAGTGAAGAGAGAAAAAAGTCTTATGTGTTGTACCACCATGGATCAGGACTGTGGTGTTACATGTATGTGATGTTAGTTCTCATAATAACAGTGTATTATTAGCTTTACTTTTATCATTTACCAATGGTAATCTGATGATCCTAAGAGAATTTAACTAGTTACCCAAGATTACAGAACCAATATTGGTGAATCTAAGATTCTAATTCAGGCCTATCTGACTAACTTTGCAACATAATGCTTCTTAACCTGGGATATGTCCTTCACTATTAGATATCAGAGTCTTGAGCTAGTCAGGGAAAAGGCTTTATTTAAAGGGAATGCAAACAAGATAACAGAATGTTTTTACTTTCAATAATGACATTTTATTAGGTGAATTATGATATGGTAATTCTAAGGCCAAAAAAATGTTGCTTACTATCATGAAACGCTCTGAGTTTACTTTTGGTATGGCATTTCCCAAAATAAATTATGAGAAACACAAAACTTAAAGTTACATTATCCATTTAACACCAAAATTAAAAGCAAATGTTAATCAGGGGGGAAAAAAAAACTCTTTTAGTTTTAATTTTAGCTCCTAAAAGTTAGTGCTAAATAAAAAGAAAGTATAAAATAGAAACTGTAGGTCACAGAACAAAATAAACTTCAAATCAGATAGTTACAAGCTGTAAAATCTTGGCTTCTGGAGTCGTATGACCCAGATTAAAAATCAAAACCTCATCTCTTATTGGCTGTGTGATCTTTGACAAATGACATAGCCCCTTTGTGCCACAGTCTCCTCATCTATAAAATAAATATAATAATAGAACGTACCTCACAGGGTTGTCATGAAGATTAAGTAGATATTCCATGTAACCCCCTGCACATAGAGTCTGGCACATAATAAGCAGTCAATAAATAGCAGCTATTTTTAATCATCATTCAATGTTTTCTTAAAAACGGATATGCTAATATATATTAATAAAATGAGGGGCGTGCATTTATCTCTGCATTTTTCAAACCTAAGACTACTACTAGACACCAAAAAACCCCAAGTGGTGTTCTTTAAATCAATATCAAAATGTTCTTGACACTAGAAGCCTTTTAAATAAGTCATTTTCCTAAACTGGAGCATGGAATTCAAAATCCCAGCCTGAGCCCATTTACTCTGCTCTGTTGTATTAAGATGCTGCACACAAAAGAAAGTATTTGGCTTGCAGACAGCGGAATCAAGAAAGGCATCCTCAAACTTTTTGCCACCTGAAAGCTCCCATAGCCACAAGGTTGTGTTTAAATCTCTCAGAGTTTATCAATGTTATTCTCAAATGGAGTCTACAAGGGCGTGTGTGTGTGTGTGTGTGTGTGTGTGTGTGTGTGTGTGTGTGTTCACAAAGAATGATACAATCTAGAGAGGGAGAGGAAACCGTACAATACCCACAACTGGGTGCATTAATCCAATTGCAGTTGGGTGAGCTGTGGGTTGGCACCAAAGGGCAGGTGCTGTTGTCACCTTCTGCATCCTCTAAGGATCCTGCTGAGTGAACCACAAAGTACAAGACCCAGACACGCTGCATTTTTTTTCCATCTAAAGAAATTTACAGGCCATTTTCTCACCCTTCCCCCTGAGCTAGGATATTGAGGTTAAAATGTACCTACTGAGTAGGTAATGTATTTGGTATTAAGGATCCATCATATGCGTGTGTCTTCTGAGCATAATGGTTCCTTTGGAGCTATTATAGATATGCCGTGAATAGATATTAGGAATAATACACAAAGAGTGGCTGAAGGAGATCCCATATTAACTACTGTCAGACTTTTAACATTATTCGAAACTAGGCCTCTTTTTTTTTTTTAATTCCCGAGGCTTAATACCTCTATACTTTGTAAACTGAGCGCTTTTCAAAGAGAGCTCCAAATTCCTACAGAGCTGTCTTTAGGTGAGCTTTGATCTTTTCAGAGCACCTATCTTGTGTTTCTATAATTGCTCTGGTTTAACAAGGCTCCCTAGCACGTGAAAGGGGTAAATCCTTTTATTAAGGCTATAAACCTAACTGACCACAGTGGTGGAATGTGCAGCTTGGGGGTAGCCCTTATCTCCCCAGGAAAGAAAAAAAAAGGAGGGGGGAGGGAACTGGGGAAAGTCTTCATGTTAAAATATTTATTAAACAATGTTTCTGGTGCCCAGCTGGTAAGAGGCTGCCCTGTGGTCCAGTAAAAGGTTCATCTTTGTTAAGTATTGTGAATGCTGATTTCAATAATAGGGTGAAAGCTGAGGAAGTTATGGCTGAAATTTTGGCTAAAGATGACAGCTCCAGGTTTCAAGTTGCACAAAGCAGTCTGAGGGATTAAACCAACAAAGCCTGCTCAAAAGTATTGAGTTTCCAAAAGTATAATCTTCCTATCGGTGATTCACACTCCTAGGATAGGGAGAATTCCTCATTTACTTTGACTTTGCCATATTAATCTTACTTTACAAATACATGCAGTGATTTATATCATGTTTAATTAACTGATTGAGGGCTCCGGTGGTAAAAATGGCATCACATTAAGCTCTGTCCGTATGGCAAATTCGAATCACATCTTTAGCCTTGCAAGAACAAAATATCCCGAGAGTCACTGATGACAGGATGTAGGAATTGAAATCAGGTCCCTCCTGTTGTTTGAGAATCCAGGGAGGGTGCCTGCCATATGCCCGTCACTTCCAGGGGGGGAAATGACAGGATAAAAGAAAGGAAGGCTCTAGTTCTTCCAATATGTTCAAATCTCAGATGAAAATCGTTGTGCAGCAGTGCTGTACGGAGGCCAAAAATCACATGAAAGTACATCCCAAACTTTGCAGAGAGCTTAATGAAGGGGTTTTGTGGTGTTTTGATATGTGATTTTGTTTTGTTTTGTTTTGTTTTGTTTTGTTTTGTTTTGTTTTCTGAAATGGCTGCTCAGGGTTTTTGAGAACCAATAGATAAAAATGCTGTGGTTTGGAGTTGAATATAATAAGAAGGGAAATTAAAAAAAATAATAAAAGAGGGAATTCTTATCTAATAAAATATATGTGCACTGTGATTCAGTAAAAAGCAAATTAAGTTTGACTGCTAAAGCCACACATTGGAACACTGGCTTCAGTATTCGCATTTTTGGAAGTGAGAGTTGTATAATTTTTCTCCTCAAAAATCTGTGGTGATTATTTATGACATCTCAAGAAAAAAATGTAAATTTGATTTCTTCCAAAATATGTCTTTGAGATTTAAAAATGCATTTTAAATTTTCTTAGTAAGACGGCATAAACAAAGTTTGAAACAGGCAAAAAAAAATCAATTTCATTCCTTAATGATTAGCATTTTTGTGCACCCTCTTTTAGCGTTTCATTATTTGCATGTCTTAAAATTATTATAATCATGCTATACCCTAGTCTTACATATTGAATTTTTTCACTTAATATTTTATTACACCTTTCCCATACTGCTATGTGCCTGTATTTTTATTGACTGCATAATATTTCATAAAGTGAATGTTATCATTATTCTAACAATGCATCCATTGATAGATATTAAAACACCTTCCAATGTTTGCTATTATAAATAAGTTATAAAGACAATTTTTATACGTATGACTTTTTCTACATTTTGAATTATTTCCTTCAGATCAATTCCCATACCCATCAGTGTCTTGAAATGATGCATAAGTAAAGAAATTTTCTTCCAAGGGGAAGTGGAAAGTAACACATTCTATGAGGTATCACTATATTGAAAATCTTACTTTTATGTGAAATAAAAAAAATCAAACTCATAGAAAGAGAGAATAGAAATGTGGTTGTCAGAGGCTGGAGAAAGGGAGAAATAGGGAAAGGCCGTTTGTGAAAGAGTACAAAATTTCAGCTGTAAGATGAATAAAGTCTGAGGATCTAATGTAAAATATGGTGACTATAGCTGATAACACTGTATTGTATAATTGAAATTTGCTAAGAGAATAGAACTAAAATGTTCTCACCAGAAAAAAATGATAAAGATAAAATGTGAGGTGATGGATGTGTTCATTAAGCAGGTGGGAGGGGTCCTTTCACAATGAACGCGTGTATCAAATCACCACTTTAAGTACCTTACAATTTTATTTGTCACTTACACTTCAATGAAGTTGAATTTTTTTTAAATGACAAAAATCTTACCTGAAGTTAACTCGCAGTCCAAGGACGCTTCACTCTAGCAGCAAAGTATCGCAACATGAGAAAAGTATCTCAGTTTTACCGTTGTGTCCTTTCCTGGTCCCTTTTAAAAAAAACATACAATAACAATTAAATAAAATCAGAATTTCCCATTTTGTTTCACTCATCATTTATCTTTCTATCCAGAAAAACAAAGGGTCCCTTTAAGTATAATTAAAATTTTGAAAATTTATAAGTTTCCTAGAAAGCATTGCAAATAGACTATTATTAGGCCAGCACACAGTTCACGTTTTTAAAGAACCGTTATTTTATTTATACCTGAAGTGTGGTCCTAATAATTAATAATTCTAGATGTTTTCATGGCATTAATTCAGAATATGATGAAGTGGATAAGCTAGGCAATATATTTTAACTAAAACCACTTTGGATTTTGACAAGGAATTCAAACTTTTCAACTGTGGTCTGTAACGGCACAGGCAGCTTGTAAAAAGAATAATCACCTCGACTTTTTCAACTTCCTGAAATCACTCAAAATAGAGTAGTTCAGGATTGTTTCATTTGGAAGTAATAAGTTCTAAAGCACAGTGTGCTGCAGTACATTTTAATTACTGGTTTCAATTCTCAATGTTCTAGATTTTCTTAACGATCCTTTATGTATTTGGTTTCAAAATATGGATAAACTAAAACTTGTTATTGGCAGCCTTTTATTAAGAAATTATCTGATTTATTTAATTTGATCTTCGATGTCATAAAACACCCTCAAATTCATTTCAAGTCTCTATTAGGGCTCAAATGACATATTGTTAACAATTTTGGAAACCAGAAGTGCTTTTCTCATTTGATGGTTTGTTCCGGTCGATGTTATTATTTGTCTGAAATAATGTAACATCTTTTGTTTTCCAAGTCTATTTCTTTCAATGAAATCTATCTCTTTTTTTTTTTTTTGCACAGTTTAAAAATTAAAAATAAACATTCCCTATGAGGCACTGGAAGGAAAGGCAATTAATGTGAATTTGATAAAACATAATGTACAGGACTGATAGTAAAAAAACAATGCTTATTTGATTTTGACTAGTTTTTGTCTTTAAATAATGGTCTTCTTTTGGCATTTAATGTATATTTGTCCACAATAAATATAATTTATGAATATTTTAACACATGTGTACTCAGTGGGGTGGATTATCATACTGATATAAATAGAATTAATGAGGAGTCAACCTGCCACATGTCATGACATATGACAGGGCAGCTAGAGCACAGAAATAATTCTTGTAGTTTCATAATACAGCTTTTTTCTTAGTTCAACTTTTTAAAACTACTAACAGTCTTTATTTTTGCCCTTTGTTTTGGAGTATGGTTCATCAACTGGAAAATAGGAGTCAGGTTTGAGTACAAGTCTACTTTGTAACATTCAAAAAACTATTTCCTTGCCTTCTTTAAAACAAAATAAATATGTGTAAACAAACTGGCCCCATTCAGCTAAATTTCAGAGAATAGGTCCTAGACAATCATTTTACATAGTTCAACTAGAAAAAAAATCAGTATATTCTTTCCCTCTTTTCATTTTGTGCTAACAGTCTGACCATGCCCAACTGCAGGTACCAGAGCTTCACAAGAACAAAAACTTTCTAAAAGCTTCTAAATTCTAAAACAAATCTGATGGGCATATCGCCTGGATAGAATTCTCCTGAAGAAAACATCTTCTTAGCCAGTTATCTGCTCTTTTTGCACACAAAGCAACAATCTGTTAAGCGTGCCTAATAAGATTTTTTTTTTTTTCAGGAATAAACCCAGTGGTATAAAGCTACCTCTTCAAACAGTAGGTACGGGGGTGGACATGGGCACGTAAATTCTTCCGTTTAATCATACTTCTTTGGACAAAGAATTATTTTCATGAGGAAGCAAATTGAAATTTAAAACGAAACTTTATTTTCTATTATTGTTTTTACAGCTTGGTGATGGGTAAAAAATGAGAAAAATTACACTAGCATGGGGATGGCATTGTCCGGATGATCTGGCAGGAGGAAAAGCCTTGGCAAAGCTAGGACTCTATCACTTTTTAGAGACACAGATGGCAGAGTGGCAGCCTTTATATCCTCTCACCTTTCATTTTCAAAGAGAATATTCCAAGCTTTTTGCCACCACTACCCCTCCATGCCCACCTTCACATTAAAAAGCACTGTGGCCCAAACCAAAGCTCTCTCCTATACCGGGCCAGCCCCAGGATGCTTTAGGGAAATAACTGAACGTGACACCATGCTCCTGGTCATCTGTTACAGGAGGGGATTGCACTGTATGGGGCTCAGGGCTGATGAACTTCTCCGGAGTGACTCCCTTGGGGATATCCAGCTCTTTCACTGGCAAAGAAAATGGGCACCACCTAGTGCTTTTTCGATGCAAAGGCTGTTTGTGCTGCTGCGGATATGAGTGGGCATGCTTTGGGTGGCTGACCTTCACAAAGGGAAAAAGAAAGGAGTCGGTTGGTTTCAACCTCTATGTCCCCCAAAAGACAAGAAGCAAGTGATCATCTTAAGACAAATAAAGTCAGTGCTTCCTCGTCAAAGATTTCCTTGGGGTTATTTTCTTTTTTCCTTTTTTTTCTTTTTTTTCTTTTTTTTTTTTTAATAATTGTCGGTCTGTTCGTGAGAAATAACATTAATACTTACTAAGATGCTAATTTCTCCTGAATTCTTTTTTGCCTCTCTATTTCTTCTGCAGTTAACTTGTAAGAGTTTCTAAAAATATTCATTGCATCCGAAGTGACAAAGCAGAGCAAGCCATCCTACCCACCTACCCCACCCCCCCACGCTCACCCCCAAATCTATTTTAACAAGGAGCCTGTCTGGAGTTCTCCTAACACAACAAATAGCTTTTATGAAAAATGGTTTGTAGCACAAAATCTTTCGCGGTGCAATAAGATCAAGTTAACCCTCATGCCTCTAGGAAAAAGCCTAGGAAGTTTTATCTGATTGGCAAAATGGACCCAGATATGAGTTCAAGGACTGAGTACACTTTGATGAAATTTCACAGCAATGAAGTCTGATTATCTGAATGACTGCTTACACCCTTTAAAAAATAACTCAGGGAAGCACTAGATATTTTTGTTGGGAAAACAGATAGTCCTGTAGGGAATGGTAGAATTGCCATTACATCCTGTTTGCTTTTTCCATAACATTGGGCTTGGAATCCTTCTTACCACTGTGGCTTTTAAGAGTAATGATGATGATGATGATTTCACTGTTACTAAAAGGTAGAGCGTTCTGAATAAAATTAGAAACCTTAGTGTAGTCAGGGTGGAGAATAGAAATGGAGAAAATGAGTAACCTGCTACATATAAGTGGATTAACAAGGGCCTGCTACACATCCAGGGACTAACAGGACTTTGAACTCATTAGGGATCTGCTTCTCCGATATGCTGCATAGCAGCATCCAGACAGAAAACAGATTCGGAAGAAACAGATAAAAGTGATTATTACTTCTCTCAGTTAAGAGCTCAGTGTCTGCGGTAAGCAACCGGGGTAAAAAGGAATGGAGAAAGCAAACTCAAGATTCTGAACTTTTCTCCTTTGCCTAAGCAAAATTCTCCGGTTATAAGAAGTTGATAACGATACTTAGATATAGCACTTGGCACCTGTGTTATGAACTAAATTAAAGGATTTAAAGCACTCTCATATCTTTAGCCATTTTATTGGTGTAATTTAGGATATTTGATAAGTGATTTATTTAAAGTAAATTTGAAAATTTATATCAAGGAGGAACAAATATCTTAAAATGAGTTTCTTCTACAAGCAGAAAGAAAAAATAAAATGAACTGATCTCTTTGGGATTTCATTGGTACAAACTATATATCTTTAGCTTTATAATTAGATAGGCGATCGGGTCTTGACAGGTTTAAGATGCACATGAATTGATTAGCTGAAGCCATCAGGTGTGTCTGAGCCTTTGTTTTTTCCAAATATGTACCCAAAGGGTAGCGGAGGAAGCTGGCCGTCTCAATCACCTTTTAAATGAAAGCAGTATTGTTTTGCATTCAAGTTGAATTCCTTTACTCTTAATAACATCACCATTCTGGTCAGCTTCTTAAACAAATAAAAACAAAAAAATCCTGCTTTTTATTTCCCTCTCTCTCTCCTGGTCTGACACACACACACACACACACACACACACACACACACACACCCCTTCTCCCTCCTGCCTGCTTTCCCTGGATGCTGTAGCTCACAGTGAAACCCTCTGGTAATGACAGCCCTGAAGTGATAATGTACTTTCCTGCCTTACAGTTAACAGGAGCACTTGATCCCGCCGTGGGTGCCAGCTCAGTGACAGAAGGATGCCTTCGTATTTTCTAGAGGTAAAAGGCACCAGTTCGATTTACTGCCTTGACGAACTCAGCAGTTTCACTAAGTTCTGGCCCCAAAATAGATGTTTTATGAAAGAAGAAGAAAAGGAAAGAAGAGAGGGAAAAGGAGGAAGAGGAAAAGAAAGGAAGGGAAGGGGAGAGAGGGAGGGAGAGGGGGAGAAAAGGAGGCAGGAAAGGAAGGGAGGAGATTCAGCCTCTTCTTTTCAATACTGTGTCAGTGAAACCAAATAATATATTTTGTTTCTTCTTCTTGGGATTCACAGGAACGTTCCACACAGTAAGTAAGGAGTTAAGGTGAGTAATATCAAATAAAAGAAATGGACTTTGAGAAAAAAACAAACGACCCGTTCCTATGGTAATGTGGGCTCTCTGGGGAATACGTAATGGTCATCATGTGATGACACATTTATTCTCTCGTTCCCCTCTGATAGGAGGAAGCTGTGCATCCGAGTGGCCCCAGCACACTGGCCAGGTGGCACCTGAGCACTGTCAGCCCAACTGCTCAGCGTGCCAGGGTGGCCTGCTGTCCTCACACTCACTCCCATTTCTAATGGATGGTGTGCCATTCTGCTGAGGTAACCGAACTGAAAACAATCAATACTTCTACCCAAACACTTGTTGTTTTAAGAATAAGACAAGAGTGATTTTTTTCCCTGTGAGAAGCACAGGAGATACCATTTGTTGTAGTTTAAATAAAATTGATTTTTCTTATTTCAGGACCCAGAACACTCAACGTGCTCCTAGTGTGTCAAGCTTAGATGAATATATAATACATAAAATAGTTATATTTGTTCATCTGAAGAAACTTTCTTTGCTAATGTCAGTGCTGCTTTATTCTGTGGTTTCATAGGTTCAAGTCCACATGAAGAAAAGGTGGAGGGAGCCTGTAGATAGAGTCAGGAAAGAAAGGACATTGTTTTGAACGCATATTGTGTCATAGGCATAGTTTCATGTTCATTTCCATGTAACAAACCAGTGAGTTAGACGTTTGAAGCCAAGGATGTCTTCCTATGGAGCCCATATTTTTCCACAATACCAGTGACCAAACTCATAGTGAAAAATACATTTTAACGTGTAACCCTATACATGCATATATATTTCTGAGACAAAGTTTTAATAAAACAATACATACCTTTATACATGCAAGTTACTCTGCTTTTACTCATCCTGTTCTATTATAGTTCAATTCTTTAAAATTCTGGTTGCAACCCCACTAAATTGGCCTCACAACCTACTATTACAGCATGACCTACAATTTGGTAAATACTACACTAAACCATGCTGGCCTTCAAAATTTTACATTTTGCTCTGCTGGACTTGATATCAGCATGGTGACCAAAAGTGTACTTGCAGGTAGTGCATAGTTCCATCAAGATGATTCAAGTTTTCAAGTCTTTCATCTAAGAGCTGAGAGTTATAATATTTACTCCCTATAACTCTCATGAAGTTGAATTCAACGCTAGTGTTCATTTTCTTCCCAAAAGTGTCTGTTACTTAGAATAAAAATAATTTAAATTTGAGACGGTACGTTTCTCAGCTTGGTGTCTGCGGTAAGCAACCGGGATAAAAAGGAATGAAGAAAGCAAACTCAAGATTCTGAACTTTTCTCCTTTGCCTGAGCAAAATTCTCCGGTTATAAGATGTTGATAACGATACTTAGATATAGCACTTGGCACCTGTATTATGAACTAAATTAAAGAGTCTAAAGCACTCTCATATCTTTAGCCATTTTATTGCTATAATTTAGGATATTAGATAACTGATTTATTTAAAGTAAATTTGAAAATTTATATCAAGGAGGAACAAATATCTTAAAATGAGTTTCTTCTACAAGCAGAAAGAAAAAATAAAATGAACTGATCTCTTTGGGATTTTACTAGTACAAACTATACATCTTATTATTGCAATTGTTAACAACAATTGTGAACTTACTACCTACCAGCCGCTTCTATGAGCTTTACATATGGTAACTCATTTAATTCTATCATTTTTTAATTAGGTAAATATCATTACTTCCACTGTATAGCCAGAATTTCTTCATCTTCCTTACCTTCCACATTTCCTTTCTGAAATGTTATTATACCGGGATGCCAAAAACTTGTATACAAGTGGACACTTTGGTCAATGTTGCTCAAGCAGTAGTTTGCCGTAATCAGAAGTGTCTGGACGCTGATGATAACCACTTTGAGCACCTCTTGTAATCGCAGAAGTCAAATGTCACTTGTATTCATCTTTTGTTATCAATGTATATTGAGTATTACAATTTTAATAGTTTTTTTTTCCTTTCTCAAAATGTGTATACATTTTACGGCACCTTCTGTATATCTCAGAAGATGAATAAAATTGTGACTATGACTCAAGAAATCTGCATTTTTATGGTTTGTTTAAATGAAATATAAAAGCCTGTATCACCTGGTTTATTTGATGAACTGACTGGCTTTTTAATAACACGTCAGGGAATAAAAATAAAGTTTTTTTGTAGAAAACTTCTAGAATATACACTAATAGGTTATCATCTGTTTGCTTTCAAGTACCACAGATTCCCAGTCAAAAGGTTTATAATATCTGAAAGTGCAAAGGCAGTTCAGGATCCAGGCCAGGTTGATTCAGCAACCCATCAGTGTCATCAAGGATTCAGTCTTTCCACCTTCCCATCCCTTCCCAGCTTTGCTCTCAGACAACTGCAGTTCCAGATTTCACAGTTAGACTCCACAGTCATGAGAAGTTCTCTTGCTCAGGAGTGAATTAAATGCCCCTTAAATCTGAGTCAGCATTTTCTTTGGCTAAAAATGAACTACATGTTGATTCCTAAACCAGTCACTGGCCAGGGAATGGGATCACCATGCTTCAGTCAGGAAAGCTCTATCCCCTGCTAGTGGGGATGAGGTTGCCTGCCTGGAAGCACATGAGTCAGTCAACAAGGGAGGTGGGGTCTTGTGGGAAAATACACACTGAGTAAGACTTGTCTGATGGAATGAGGAAAATGTTTTGAAGGAAAAATTTGGTGAAATATAATGTAGAATCATTTTTCATTATTTAATACATTTAATGTTTCTTTACAATTAGCAAATTTCACAAGGAAACACAGCTATAAAGAACTCACTATGCATTTCCTGTTTGCTCTGAAATTAACAGAACCCAGTGTTTCCATTACCAGGAAGAAGAAAATTAGTTAGGTTAATAAAATAAACATTTAAAAAATATTTATGCTCATGAAAATAAACAAATACCATCCCATTCAATACACTGAAGGCAGGTTGGCATTGCCGACAACTACAAAATAAAACGTTATAGAAATTACTACTTCCTACTTTCTGGGTGGATTTGTTCTAATTCATTTAACATGATTTCCTAAGGGAAAATTTAGTTTTGGTTTTGAAAAACACCCATATGAAAGTACATAGACTAATAATATTTACTAAGTTTTCATAGGATCTGTATTTGCCCCTATTTAGGTTGGGTTTTTCTTGCTATCTTACTCCTTCTGAGAAGCCTCACAAAGCAGTTTTTATTCTTTTCTTTTAACTTTTATTTTGACATAATTTCAGACTCACAGAAGAGTTGCAAGAATGGCTCAAAGATTTCCTGTACAGCCTTTATCCACATTCCCAAAATGTGAATGTTTTACCACATGTGCTTTATCTATCTCTATTTTGTCCATGAGAACATACAAGCAGGCAGACTCACGTATGTATATCCCTTACACATACATATATGTGATGTGTGTGTTTGCACACATTGTTTATTTTCTGAATTACTTGAGAACAAGTTACAGATATGATCCTTCTTTAACCCTAAATACTATATGTGTATTCCTAAGAAATAAGGAAATCCCCTTACAAAACTATATACAATTATCAAAATCTAAAAATTAACATTAATACTATTATCTAATTTATAGGTTTTATTTATTATAACATTTTTATGACTAAAAAGAAATCATGCATCATGTGTTGCATGCAGTTTTCATTTCTCTTAATTTCCTTTATTCTGAAACAGTTCCTTAGTCTTTCCTTGACAAACTGCTTTTAACATTTATCTTTAGCAAATCGTACTTAAAGGAGCAAACATCATTCCAAAACAATGGATTTATATGGATGATTGCTTGGTATTTGTGTTGCCTTTGCAACCATCCTTCATCAGGGATAATTGGTGTGAGTACATTTTCACAGCTCTCTAAGAAATTTGGACCTGCACCACAAAATATGAAGGACCAACTGGGAAACAGGTGATCCAAGTTTGTTCCTAATCAATTCATCTATTGCCCGTGAATAGCTATAAGAACATCCTGAAGCACCTGAAACATTTCTAAGTTTAAAAATCATTGAAGACATTATAGGAAAAAAAAAACCTTACAAAAACATTCATTTCAATCACTGAACACCTAGATGCAATGCGTAGAAATACTTCAATCTAAATAATTAGAATAGAGGTATTTATAATTGGTTACGGGTCCATTATTTCTAAACTAATGTACAGAATTTGATTTATGAGTATAAGAATAAAGACATTCAGCTCAATTCTCTTATCTTTATTAACACTTGAATTAGCCTACAAAAAATTCACATATTTAAAAAGTCCACTAAAGCCTAAGAAACCCATTTTCTTTCACAGTGCTCACTGATGATTTTAATTTTTTAATCTCTCAGATTTCATCTATTTACAGTAAGCAAATACTTCAAAAACAAATGGTTCCCAAAAGACATGGGCAAGTGTGTCTTATACATATCTCTTTTTCTGCAAGTTCCCAGTAAAATATTTCCTGAATTTTTTTTTCAAACCAATGTGTCCTATCACCTAAAAGAGAAGTTACCAGCCAAAATGATTATTTGCCATCATGTTATAGCCAAACTTCTAACTGACCCTCCTTCTTCTCTCCAGTCTTATGAAAGCATAGTAAGAAATTACATTTAGGAAGAGAATATTCTTCAATGGACTGAGACAGGGCATCTAAATCTGTAGCTAGTGTTAAAAACACTATGCTTCATTCAAAAACCATTTTCTCAAGTTGATTTTTTCTATACATATGTTAAAAATAGGGCAGTACCCTGAAGTAAGATTAGTAGCAACAAACCCTTACACTATTCTCAGCAATGAAAACAAATTATAAACCTTTTTTTCCACTACAGAGTTGTAATGCAACAACGGGGAGGAAATCATTTGCTTACTTGATTGAGTTGAGTTCAAGATTGTACTCAAGTTTGATTGCAAAAACCCATTCATATGGAAGAAGAGATAAAAGGCTAACAGCTCTCTGGGTAGAATGTCAGAGGTTTAACGTTTACAAGAATAAATTGAGGGGAAGATTAGAGAATAATTTTCTCCTGGGGAATGATAATAATTTAGGGGTCTTTTGTAGGGAAAGTCCTTTACTAGGATTAAAGGCAGGATTACTGGTAGAGAATTGAGAAACAAATGGAGAGCTTCTCAAAATGGCAATTTAGTCAGAATATCCAGAGAGATCTTGAAATGTGGGAACTCTAAGGAAGTAGGTAGTACTTCTTGTACTTAAGAAGTAAAGATAAACTCCAAATCACTATTTCAAGTAATGACACTGTAAGTGGGTCACAAAGGGAGCAAATGGCCAATGTTTTCCAAGGAAAAACAAGAGATTGACAGTATGATGACTTGGGTCAATATTTAAGTGAAGGTACAAATTCAAGAAAAATCAAGGAGTGATGCAGCATCACCGTGGAGTGAAAGGACCTCTTTGTATCTTTCCTTAAATCTATAACTAGTCAGACATCTATAACCCAACGTAGGTTCTTCTGTTCATCACAATAGCATGCCTGACAGATCCACACATAGGTACATCTACAGGTGGGCTTATTGTAGCACATAAGGAAAGCAGGATGGGAGGAAAGACAGGGATGGTGCCTGCAGACACATTTGCCCAGCCAGCCTCCATGCATAGCTCCAGCTGATGCAGTAGCAGAGGAGGAGATAGGGGTGTACCCTGGCAGAAAGCAAGAGGAGTAGAAGCAGTGTCAGTGCCTGAGAATCCAGCTCCCTTTCCCTGATTGCAAATGAGCCCAGTAATGGCAGCAGCGAGCTCTCTCTACTAGCTCCCAGCTATAGCACAGTGGCACCAGTGACCATAGATAACCAGGTAACAGGGCAGTGAGTTTGCAAATCTGGTCATCTTCACATGACACATCGCACTGCTATGGTGGTGGTGCCCCAAGATGTAGGCAACACAGACAGCAGGGACACCCACCATCATGGTCACCCAGGTGGCAACTCCCACAGTCACATTGAGGACCAACATCCACGACCCTATAGACACAAGAAGCACAGGTAATAGAAAACAAAAACTTGCACTATAGCACCATCTACTGGAAAATAAAAGAAAGAACTCTAATCATCACGCTGTTGAATTGTTAAAATTAAGAATACCTAAATTAGAAAGGTGTTCACTACTTCAAATGTGTTGTTGGAGGAATAGCTCCTCAAGAATCATGAACAAAGGTAACACAAAAAGAAAATGACAATTCACCAGAAATGAAACTCAAGGTCATGAAAGATTGTTATCTAATTGATAGAAAATTCAATATAGCAGTCATAAAGAAAATCAACAAGATTCAAGAAAACTCAGAAAGGAAGTTCAGTGAGCTCAGGAATAAAATTAATGAACAGACAGAGTACTTTACCAAAGACATTAAAACTATTAAAAATAAAAAGAACCAAACAAATTCAAAATTTGAATAACTCAAGAAATGAGATTAATAATTTAGTAGAAAGTATTAGAAATAGAGCAGACCATATGGAAGAGAGAATTAGTGAGCTCGAAGATAGAAATCTAGAAATGATTCAGCTGGAAGAAGAGAGAGAACTAATATCCTTCTTGAAATGAAAAAACTCAAGCACTATGTGACTCCATTAGAAAGACCAGCATAGAATGGGTATTCCAGGAGGAAAAGAGAGGGAGAAGGGAACAGAGAACCTATTCAAACAAATAATTGATGGGAACTTCCCAAACCTGGAGAAGGAACTGAACATTCTGTACAACAAGCTAGCAGCACACCTAAATATCTCAATGCAAAAATACCTTCTCCAAGACAAATATTATGTTATAACTATTAGAGTTAATAATAAAGAAAGAATTCTCAAGGCAGCCAGGGAAAAAAAGACAGTGACCTACAAAGAAACTCCAACAGATTATCAACAAAATTCTCAGCAGAAACCCAACAAACAAGGAGATAGTAGAATGACATATTCAAACTGTTGAGAGATAGAAACCACCAGCCAAGAATAATATATCCAGCAAAGTTATCCTTTAGAAATGAAGGAGATAAAGGTTTTCCCAAACAAAGAAATCTGAGGGTATTTACCACAAGACTTTCATTACAAGAAATGTAGAAAGGAGCTCTTCTACCTGAAACAAAAAGATGAAAGTAAACAAAACTGAGTAAGTTGACATACAGATAGAAGCAGAAAATTACAACTCTATTTTAGAACAGGGTGTTAAATACTTAATTACATCATAAAGATTAAAGAAAAAATAGCATGGAAAATAATAGCTACTGAAATTTGGTAATGAACACACAACATAAAAAGGGATAATTTGTGACAATAAAAACATAAAAAGAAAGGAGAAAAACAATGAAAATTGTATAGGTGAAACAAGATAAGATGCTATCAGAAGAAAAAGGATTATTTTATCTGAGACATTGTATACAAGCCTCATATTAAGCACAAAACAAAAATCCAGAGCTGAGGTATAAAACACAGAAAAAGAGAATATGGAGAAAAACATCATTAAAAAATAGCAAACTAAAATAACAGACAAAAACACAAAGGAAAAGAAACAATGAAGATACAAAGCAATCAGAAAACAAAAGATAAAATGGCAGTATTGAGTTCTTGTATATAAATAATCACCCAAAATGTAAATGGACTGAACTCTCTAATCAAAAGACACAGAGTAGATGGATGGATTAAAAAACAATGCCCAACTATATTCTGCTTTCAGGAGACTCATCTAAGCTCCAAAGACAAACAGGCTCAAAGTGAAAGTGTAGAAGATGATACTCTAAGCAAATGGTATCCAAAGAAAAGTGGGTGTAGTCATACTTATATCAGAAAAAAATAGATTTCAAAACAAAAAAGGTAACAAGGGGCAAAGATGGACATTTCAAAATAAAAAAAGAGACAATCCCTCAAGACATAACATTTATTAATATATATGCACCCCATCTAGAATCATCAAAATATATAATGCAATTATTAACTGATTTAAAGAGAGAAATAATAACACAATAGTAGAAGATTTTAACATCCTACTTACACCAATAGATAGATCATCTACACAGAAAGTTAAAAAGGAAACATCAGCTTTAAATGATATTTTAGACCAGGTGTACTTAATAGAAAATCATAGAATTTTCCATCCCAAAGTGATAGAGTATATATTCTTCCAAGAGCACATGAAAAATTCTCAAGGATACACCATATGTTGGGACACAAAACAAGCCTCAATATTTTTAAAAAGACTGAAATCATATGAAGCATCTGTTCTGACCACAATGGTATGAAATTAGAAATCAACCACTAGGAAAAAGCTGGAAACATCACAAATATGTGGAGATTAAACAACATGATGCTGAACAACTATTGGCTCAATGAAGAAAAAAGAAGAAATCAAATTATGTAGAGAGACAAATAAAAATGAAAATATGACATACCAAAATTGTTGGAATGCAGCAAAAGTGGTAATAAATAAAATCAGAAATGAAAGAGAAGTTACAACAGAAATACAAAGGATTATAAAAGAATACTATGAAAATCTATACTATAAAATTGGACAACCTAGAAGAAATAGACAAATTCTTAGAAGCATACAATGTTCCTAGACTGAATCATGAAGAATTAGAAAACCTGGATAGACCGATCACTACTAAGGAAATTGAAAGAGTAATGAAAAACCTTCCCCCAAATAAAGTACAGGACCAGATGGCTTCACTGGTGATTCTACCAAACATTCAAAGAAGATTCAATACCTATCCTCGAACTTTTCCAAAAAATTGAAGAAGGAGTACTTCCTAACTCATTTTACAAGGCCAACATTACCCTGATATCAAAACCAAGCAAAGAAAATTATACACCAATATCTCTAATGAACATAGATACAAAAATCCTCAACAACATACTGGCAAATCAAATACAAGAAAACATTAGAAAGATCACCTACTGCAATCAAACGGGATCGGTTCCAGGGATGCAAGGATGGTTGAACATACACAAATCAATCAATCTGATACACCACATTAACAAAATAAAGGTAAAAATCATATAGATACAGAAAAAAGTTTGATAGATACATTTATGATTAAAAAAAAACTTAATAAAATGAGTATAGAATGAAAGTACCTCAATATAATAAAGGCCCTAGATGACAAAACCACAGCTAACATCATACTCAACAATAAAGCTGAAAAAAACTGAAAGTAAAAAATTGGAAACATTTCTTCAAAGATCAGAATCAAGATAAGGATGCCCACACACACAACTTTTATTCAACATAGTATTGGAAGTTTCAACCAGAATAATTAGGCAATAAAAAAAAGAAATGCATTCAAGTTGGAAAGGGAGAAGTAAAATTGTCATGATTTGTCAGACATGAAATTACATACAGATCATTAAAAGCCTATTAGAAATAATAAGCAAACACAGTTAAGTTTCAGGATACAAAATCAATACACAAAAATGTGTTGTGTTTCTATATACTAACAACAAACTATCAGAAAGAGAAATAAAGAAGCAATTCCATTTATTATCACACCAGAAGAACAGATGTAACAAAGGAGGTTAAAGATCTATACATTGAAAACTACAAAATATTGTTGAAAGAAATTGAAGAAGACACAAAGAAATAGAGAGATAGTCCATGTTCATGGACTAGAAGAATTAACATTGTTAAAATGTTCATATTACCTAAAGCAATCTACAGATTCATTGCAACCCTTATCAAAATCTCAATGGCATTTTTCACAAAAATAGAGCAAAAAAATCCTAACATTTATATGGAACCATAAAAGACCCTGAATAGCTAAAGCAATCCTGACAAAAAAGAACAGTCAGATGTATCATACTCCCCGGTTCCAACTATGCTACAAAGCTACAATAATCAAAAGAGTATGGTATTGGCAGAAAAACAGACACATAAGCCTGTGGACCAGAATTGATAGCCCAAAAATAAACCCAAACATATATGGGCAACTGATCCATGACAAAGGAGCCAAGAATATACAGTGGAGAAAGAAAAGTCTCTTCAATAAACGGTGTTGGGAAAATTGGACAGCCATATGCAAAAGAATGAAACTAGATCACTATTTTACACCACACCTAAACATAAACTCAAAATGGATTAAAGACCTAAATGTAGGACCTGAAACAATAAAATACAAAGAAGAAAAGATAGTCATTAAGCTTTTTGAAATTGACCTCAGTGGTGTTTTTGTGAATATGACTCCAAAGGCAAAGGAAACAAAAGCAAAACTAAATGGGAGTACATCAAACTAAAAAGCTTCTGCACAGCAAAGAATACCATCCAAAAAAAAAAAGGCAACCAAAAAAATGGGAAAAGATATTTGCATATAATAGGAGTTAGTGTGCAAAATTTTAAAAAACTCATACAACTCAACATAAAAAAAAAATAGAAACAATCTGATTAAAAAATGGTCAAATTATCTGAATAGACATTTTCCAAGGAAGACATACAGATGGTAAACAGGCATATGAAAAGATGTTCAACAACACTAATTATTAGGGAAATGCAAATTAAAACCACAGTGATATATCACCTCATACCTGCTAGAATGGTTGTTACCAAAAAGACAATTAAATAACAAGTGTTAGAAACGATATGGAGAAAAGAAGATACTTGTACACTGTTGCTGAGATTGCAAATTGGTGTAGCCACTATGGAAAATAGTATGGAGGGTACTTAAAAAATTAAGAATAGAGGGCAGCTGGACGGCTCAGTTGGTTAGAGCACGAGCTCTGAACAGCAGGGTTGCTGGTTCGATTCCCACATGGGCCAGTGAGCTGTGCCCTCCACAACTAGATTGAAAACAACAAGCTGCAGTTGAGCTTCTGGAGGGGTGGCCGGATGGCTTAGTTGGTTAGAAACAAGGTTGCCAGTTCAATTCCCACATGGGATGGTGCGCTGCATCCCCTGTAACTAAAGATTGAAAACAGCGACTGGACTTGGAGCTGAGCTGCACCCTCCACAACTACATTAAAGGACAATGACTTAGAGCTGATGGGCCCTGGAGAAACACACTGCTCCCCAATATTCCCCAATAAAAAGAAAATTAAGAATAGAATTACCATATGATCAAGAAATTCCTCTTTTGGGTATCCAAAGGATATAAAAATATTAATTCAAGAAGATATAGGTACCCCTACATTCATTGTAGCATTATTTACAATGGCCATGATATGAAGAAATTTGAATGTCCATATATGAATGAATGGATACAGAAGATGCAATACAAACACACACATACACACACACATATACATACACACATACGCACGCGCACACACACACACACAATGCAATTGTACTCAGCCATCAGAAAAATAAAATGTTGCCATTTTTGACAACATAGGTGGATCTTGAGGGAATTATGCTAAGTGAAATAAGTCAAATGACAAAGGATACAAATTGTATGATGTCACTCATGTGGAATATAAAACAAAAATAACAAATGAACTACAAAACAAAATAAAACAAACTCATAGATACAGACAACAGAATAGTAGTTACCAGAGGGGAGGGAAAAATGAATAATGAGGGTCAAATATATAGTAACAGAAGGAAACTAGCATTTTGATGGTTAGCACACAATGGAGTACACAGATATTGAATTATAATGTACACCTGAAATTTATATGTTATTAACCAATGCTACCTCCATTAAAAAAGAAGAAGAAGAAGAAATCCTAATGAGATAGAAATCAATCTGATCTACAGATTAAGTTATGGGTATTTCATGGCTAAAGAACAATAGCAATTAGAAACTGAATTAGTGTTATATTACTCTTTTTATCTAATTTCAGAAAGTTAGTGTTAGCTCAGTCATACTTTAGCAGAACTGCTACACATAAAAACATGTTTGAGCTTGGCACCTTATAGTAAAATTCTATACTTCTAAATTTAAAGTATATGAGTATAAAATGAAAAGTTTCATTTGGAAGCAATAATGACTATATAAGTCTGATCTTGACACTATTCCTGAGATTACATTGATTCCCAATTACCTACAAAATAAAAATCAAATTTCTCATCTTAATATATCAACTAGAATTTTGGCAGGAAAGAGCTGGGAGTTAAAAATAATTTCTTAAAGGGACTATTTATAGGGGTGTTAAAGGGAGTATTTATAGAACGTTGAGACACTCAGTAACTAGCAACAAACAGATGTCACTAGTACTCATAGACCTAAGGGGCAAAGAGTGGGCGAAACAGGATTATCATAGCCTTTGGAGAGGTGTAGCCATGGAAGAGTGGCCATCCAAGAAAAGACCTAATCAAAATGCATTGGTCTTAACCTTAGCTGCTGGTTGGAGCTTTAAGAATTACGGACACCTGGGTCCCACCCCCCAGAAATTCTGACTTAATGTATCTCAGGTGCAGCCAAGGCATTAGGTTTTCAGAAATGTCGTAGATAATTCTAATGGAGAGCCAAAGTAAAAAACCACTGTCAAAGAGGGATGGATGCAGCCAGTGCCAGAATGCAGGCATCCAGGAAGGGATACAATAAGGAAAAATACTCTAATAAATCCTGCCACTTACAAAGTGGTCCTCAGAGCATAAAAAGCAATTTCCAGGGAGTTTGGTAGAAATACTGAATCATGGACTTCACCTCAGACCTAGTGGATCAGAATTTTCATTTCAAAAGACCCCAGGTAATTTATATGTGTATATGTGTATTAAAGTTTGAGAAGCCCTTCTCTAACTTATTTCTTTTCTTGTTTTTCATTGTCCTACTGGTGCTTCCTGTTAAATCAACCCCAATGGAAGCCAGAGGACCAGGAAGCCTAGATGATTCAGTCATAGGGGTTAGTCACCCCGGGACACAGAACAGAAAGAGAGAATGAAACTGGGGAGACACACAGACTTTGATCTGGTCAAAATTATGTATTTATTCTTATCTTTATCCCACATTTCCAGAAATAACTTACCCTCCATTCTACCAGAGAATCCTAAAATACACACTTCACTTTCATTCATTCCTTTAGCAATCAATTTTTGGCATCTACTACACATAAATACTATGCTAGGTATTAAGGAAGAAAAAAGTCAATAAGAAACGGGCTTCTGTTGAAAGAGTAGTGGAGTAGGGTAGACAAGCAATGAATAACCTACAGGATTTCTTCAAGTAGGGTGGCAGGACATGCTAAAAATAAAGTCTACCTTCTTTAGAAGTAGCACACACTCTAACCAACTGAGCTAACCGGCTGCCCCTTGTTGAGAACATTTAAGTTCTACCTCCTAGCAAATTTCAATTATCCAATACAGGTTTATCAATTATAGTCACCATGTTTTACCTTAGATCTTCAGACCCTATTTATCTTATAGCTGACAGTTTGTACCCTTTTTCCTTCATCCCCAGCCCCTGGCAACCACTTTTCTACTTTCTATGTCTATGAGTTTCACTGTTTATTTACATTCCACATACAAGTGATACCATGCAGTATTTGTCTTTCTCTGTCTTATTTCACTTAGCATAATACGCTCAAGGCCCCATTTTGTTGCAAAGAGCAGGATTTCCTTCTTTCTCATGACTAAGTAATATTCCATTGTGTGCTTCCACATTTTCTTTATCTATTCATCCATTGATAGACACTGAAGCTGTTTCCACATCTTTGCTGTTGTGGATAATACTGCAGTGAACATGGGGGTGCAACTTTCTCTTCTAGATTCTGTTTTCATGTTCTTTGGACAAATACCCAGAAATAGGATTGCTGGGTCATGTGGTGGTTCTATTTTTAATTTTTGAGAAATCTCCATACTGTTTGCCATAGTGACGATACCAATTTACATTCCCACCAACAGTGCACAAGGGTTCCCTTTTCTCCATATCCTTGCCATCACTTGTTATCTCTCTCTCTTTTTAATGACTGCCATTCTAACAGGTACGAGGAGATATCTCATTGTGATTTTGAATTGCATTCCCCTAATGATTAGTGATTTGAGCATCTGTTTATGTACCTGTTAGCTATTTATGTCTTCTTTGGAAAAATGTCTGTTCAGTTCCTCTGCACATTTTTTAAATTGAATTGTTTGGTTTTTTGCTGTTGAGTTGTGTGAGTTCTTTATATGTTTTGGATATTAACCCCTTGCCAGATATATGATTTGCAAATATTTTCTCCAAATCTATAAGATGCCTATTTGAGTTGATTTTTGTGTATGGTATAAGATAGTGGTCCAGTTTTCCCGACACCATTTATTGAAAAGATTATCCTTTCCCCATTGTATATTCTTTGCTCCTTTATCATAAGTTAATCGACCATGTATGTATGGGTTTATTTCTGGGCTCTCTATTCTGCTGCATTGATCTATGTGTCTATGTTTATGCCAGTACATACTGTTTTGATTACTATAGCTTTGTAAGATAGTTTAGAATCAAAAAGTTCTTCTTTTATCTTCTTTCTCAACTGTTCTATATATTGATTACGGTGGTGATTACATGAGTCTATATGTTTTTCGATACCCTTAAAACTACACATGAAAACAATGAATTTTACTCCATGTAAATTTAAAAAGAACTGAAGAAAAATGTTGGAAAGAACATACTAGACCACAATACCTTGTGTCAGTTTCCTGTGACTGTTGTAACAAATTAACACAAGCTTAGTGACCTAAAACTGCATGAATTTATTCTCTTACAGTTCTAGAGGCTGAAAGTCCAAAATGAGTCTTCTACCACTAAAATCAAGGTATAGGCAGGGCCACGCTCCCCTTGGAGACTCTAGGGGAGAATCTATTCTTGCCTCTTCCAACTTCTTGTGGCTGCTGGTATTCCTTGACTTGTGACTGTGTCACTCCAATCTCTGCCTCGATGGTCACACTGCCTTCTCCTCTTCTGTTTCTGTGAAATATCCCTTTGTCTTACTTTACCATGACACTTTTTATTGCATTTGGGCACACGTGAATAATCAAAAATCACCTCTCAAGATGCTTAAATTAATCTTATCTGCAAAGTCTTTGCCACATAAAGTAATATTTCCTGGTTCCAGGGATTAGTATGAGTACATCTTGGGGAGAGGAGCCACTATCAGCTTCCCACCACCATAATGAAGGGCAGCGGTCTACACAGGGAAATTTTAATTGACTTATAGTGTTCAGTGTCTTAATATAAGTGATACAAACATAGGTGCTCAGCTTTTGAGTGGCCCTATTTCTTAATAGGGCCTTTTCTGGCTTAATCAATAATTTAAAGAAGTAGGAAAGTGTATGGCAGATTCAAGTTGAGGTGAGTAGGCCCAAATGAAAAGAATATAAAGTGTGGTGGAGCACATTGTGAAAACGTTTTAAAAGAAAGGGTGCGTGTAGCCAAATAATAGAGCACTTTGAGCCCATTGCATCATTTTGCAGGTCTTAGAGAGTCAGTAAATACTTTTGAGTCAGTGGGAATCAAACCAGTGTATTTATAAGTTGTATAAATACATACAAAGTATGATAGTATTTGTTATCTGTCAAGAATGACTTAACCACTTTAAATATTTTAAGCATTTTATCTTTACAACAACCCTACCTGATAGAAACTATTATTAACACCACTTTATAAATGAGAAAACTGAGAAACAGAAAGGCCTAGTGGTTTTCCCAGAGGTCACATAGCTAGTAAGTCACCAAACCAGGACTTGGGTGAAGTCAGGAAGACAGCCTCCAGAGTCTTCGCTGTAACTGTTTACTGGGAGAGAGAGAAAAAGAAAATAAAGAATTTAGGCAAACAAATAAAGGTAAGAAATGAAGAAGAAAAAGCCAGAAGCAATGTTCTGAAGTACTGGTGGAATAGAGATCAAATTGTCAAAAGAAGCCACAAATGCCCCACACATTCCCTTCCAGCAGAACTAGACTACGTGCAGGAGTTGGAGAGTAAACCCCGATGCCATCACTCAAAGTAAATACACTGATGCCTCGAGTTCTTAAAGATTCCCATCTTTCTTGGCAACATATCCATCCTTCAAATCATTCCACAGGCCAAAAGAAAAGTGTCAAATCACATTCTTGAGTAAATCCAGTCCTGTTTTCTCCCATAAAAGTGTGAATAAACACATCTACTTCACACAGTCCGTATAAATTTCTAAGAGGTGTAGACTTTCTTTTTAGGACTGCAAAAACTAATGTAACAAATGCAGTGTTTGAAATTTTTTTACTGTTTTATATCCGATTCCTGAGATTAGACTCATGTCCCTTTTCTATAAAATTGGCCAATTTTCTTTAGTGCCATATCAAATCTGTTGTTTTATATCTTTGTAGGTTCAGACGTTTATTTTTTATTATTTCAGAGTCCAAAAAAAGAGCTCAATTGGGAAACAAAATATATGATTCTGCATGCCTTCAAAAATGCAAAACTGCAGCATTAACTGGAACTTTACCCAGGAGACTGCATTTTGGTTCAACTGACTACTAATTACTTACAGTGAAAGTGTCACACAGCTCTCCTTTCAGCACTTTGTTGGCCATGTGTCTCTGGCAATAATCTCTCAACACATAAGCAGGATTCCCTTTCATCACATTATTTAATCAATAAAGTAATGCCCTTGCACCAGCCAGGCCCAGAGCCATCTTGTCACAAGTGCTAAATAAATGAAACAAAACCAGTCCTGCTTCTACAACCTCTCCATTAATAAACATGAATGGAGATGTCTTTAATACAATATCCATTCTCTTGAACATTTAAAACTGCACGCATATGCATGTTCGTGAGACTATAAGAAGAATCATTTATATGATGGTAGGATGAGGCCAAATTCCACCCACAATTGTGTGGAGTTATTCTGATTCAAACTGGGAAAGATGCCCTTTCTACGCTCTCTCAGGCTGCTTGTTTACCAGGGAATGTTTCCTTATCCACTTCTTGCCTGAATTAAGTAAGACCATCTTGACAGGGTCTTCCTCCCAGAGGGGGAAAAAAGTTTTCTCTGCTGCTCAGTCTACAGAAATGATAAGGACTTTGGTACACCCCATGTTACTATTTCTCCACCAAGAGCCCTGTGATGTGGAAGTATTGTGCTTCTAAGTGTGTTTGGCTCTCAATTCATCTTCTCCTGGCTATTTCGTATTGGTTATAAAACCACAGCAGAGAAGGGTGAGTCTTGGCTTTAGGCTTTTCCAAACTTCTGAAGCCTGTGAAGTCTTTCAGGAAAGGGGTAGTATTTCTTCTTTATATCTCCATCTCCAGTCTAACAGATTCTGGCACATACTAGGTAGGCAATAGATGTTAAATGTACAAATGACACCTTTGGATAGCATGAAGAATTACCTTCTATGGAAGCCAGCATATATTAAACACTTACCATGTGCTAAGCACTCTTCTAATAGGTAACTCATTTTACATATAAAGAAACTGAGGCATTGAGAGATCCAAGATGATGGAGTAGATAAACACTATGCCTGCTTCTTTCTGTGAACACATTAAAATTACAACTAAATTATAGAAAAATCAACCTGGAGACCCATCTGAAGTCTAGCTGAACAGAAATTTTATAACTAAGGATATAAAGAAGAAGCCACTTTGAGACAGGTAGGAAAGGCAAAGATACAAAATGGGCTGGCCCCAAACCTCTGTGTGATGGTTGAGAATCAGGAGGAATATCATGGCCACAGAGGTTTGCCCCAGAGGAGCAACAGATCGCAGCCCCACACCAGGCTCCCCAACCTAGAGTACTGGTGCCAGGAAAAGAAGCCCCCACCACATCTGGCTATGAAAAATGGGATTCAAACCATCTGGTGGGACGGAAGGCTGTAGGAAACCCAGACATCCTCTTAAAGGGCCTGTGCATAGACTCACTCACTCTGTGCTCTGGATGGAGGGATGGTGACTCGGGGGGCATCAGAGGCATATGGGGGGCAGAATGTGGTGTGTGGCTTCAAGGTGAGGGATGGAAGACAGTCGCTATTTTTCCTATGTGGGGTCCTCCTCCCATGAAGCCAGCAGGTGGGCACCATCTTTCCATTGTTGAGCCCTCCCTCAAATCCAAGGCCAAATCTGAATCTGAATTGGTCTGTTGAGCTCCCCTGGAACCCCACCCCACCCAACTCCCTCAATGCCAGAGGCACTTTCCCAGGGAGCAGCTAGCCCACCCACATTGCATTCTTTCTTGGAAAACTATAGGATTACGTGGACTGTAGGCAGATGGTCGCTGGCCATGGTGTGCTCTGAGACTTTTGCTGAGTAGCTGCAGGCTCAGCACTGGCATCAAACCAGAGTCTACGTTAACTTGGAGACCACAGCTCTTTCCACTCTAGTGACTCCCTGAGACCCTGCCTCACCCAGCTTGGATACCACACAATGCTTCATCAGCGGCTGAACTTTAAGGGAGCTGGCAGGTGGTGGCAGGCCTTAAGGTTTTCTGCAGAGCTACCCCAGGACCGGTAATGGTGGCAGCCATCTTCAGTTCACAAGTGTGGCCTTTCCCACGCACCACTAGGTTTAGCACAGGCAGCAAACAACTGTGGATTCCTCTGTAACTCCTACCAGGCACTCCCTGGCTAGTCACAGGTACTAGGTGACCTGGGCCTACCATGGAGCCCCTCTAAAGAGGTCCCAGGACCAACATACTTGGAGGTTGGCTTCAGATAACAGCAGAACACCGCCCAGTTAGCCCCAAAAGCAGCACACACAAAGGGTGGTTCCAACAGGCACCAGAGCCTGCTGGAGAAATCCCAATCAGTGGGAGAAGCTGTCTGCAAAACAGCATTTAAACTATGGATGTGGCCAAACCCCACAGCCAATCATCCTGAGGGTCAATCCTACCTACTGATGTGCAACAGCAATCAAGTCTCAACTGTAACAGGAGAGCACACACAAACCACACAAGGGCCACACCTAGAGCAGGTAATCAGGGAGTCTGCGCCAGGGCACTACTACATAAGGCCATCTGGCAAGACTGGGAGACATAGCAGGTCTACTTTATACATAGAAATAAACAGAGAGGCAGCCAAAATGAGGAAACAAAGAAATACATCACAAATGAAAGAACAGGAGAAAATTTGAGAAAAAGAACTAAACAAAATGGAGGCAAGCAACCTAGCAGATAGAAAGTTCAAGACAATGGTTATAAGGATGCTCAAGAAATTTAATGAGAACTTCAACAAAGAGATAGGAAGCCTAAAAAATGACACAGAAACAATTAAAAAAAAAAAACAGTCAGAAGTGAAGAATATAATAACTGAAATGAAGAATGCACTAGAAGGAATCACCAGCAGACTAGATGAAACAGAGGATCACATCAGTGATTTGGAAGACAAGGTAGTTGAAAACACCCAATTGGAACAGCAAAACAAAAAAAGAATTAAAAAACAAAAATGAGGATAGACCCATGGGACAACATCAAGCATAACAACGTTAGCATCATAGGGGTACCAGAAGGAGAGAGAAAGCAAGGGATTGAGAACCTATTAGAAGAAATAATGACTGAAAACTTTTCTAACCTGGCAAAGGAAATACACAAACACGTCCAGGAAGTGCAGAGTGTCCTTAAAAAGATGAACCCAAACAGGCCATACCAAGACACATTATAATTAAAATGGCAAAGGTTAAATTTAAAGACAAAGAGAGAGTCCTAAAAGCAGCAAGAGAAAGGCAACTAGTAACTTATAAGGGAGCTCCCATAAGATTGTCAGCTGCTTTCTCAATAGAAACTTTGCAGGCCAGAAGGAATTAGCAAGAAATATTCAATGTGATGAAAAGTAAGGACCTACAACCAACGGTACTCTACCCATCAAGGCTATCATTTAAAATAGAAGGACAGATAAAGAGCTTCCAAGACAAATAAATAAATAAATAAATAAAAATAAAGATATTTATTACCACCAAACCAGTATTACAAGGAATGTTAGAAAGACTTAAGATGGAAAAAGCAATAATCAAAAGATCAAAATTAGGGCCAGCCCGGTGGCTCAGGCAGTTAGAGCTCCATGCTCCTAACTCCGAAGGCTGCCAGTTCGATTCCCACATGGGCCAGTGGGCTCTCAACCACAAGGTTGCCGGTTCAACTCCTCGAGTCCTGCAAGGGATGGTGGGCAGTTCCCCCTGCAACTAAGGTTGAACATAGCACCTTGAGCTGAGCTGCCGCTGAGCTCCCAGATGGCTCAGTTGCTTGAAGCACATCCTCTCAACCACAAGGTTGCTGGTTCGAATCCCGCAAGGGATGGTGGGCTGCGCCCCTTGCAACTAGCAACAGCAACTGGACCTGGAGCTGAGCTGTGCCCGCCACAACTAAGACTGAAAGGACAACAACTTGAAGCTGAACAGCACCCTCCACAACTAAGATTGAAAGGACAACAACTTGACTTGGAAAAAAAAGTCCTGGTAGTACGCACTGTTCCCCAATAAAGTCCTGTTCCCCTTCCCCAATAAAATCTTTAAAAAAAAAAAAAAAAGATCAAAATATAAGTAATAAAATGTCAATAGCTACATATCTATCAACAATTACTTTCAATGTATATGGATTAAATGCTTCAATCAAAAGACATAGAAGGGATGAATGGATAAGAAAATAAGACCCTTACATATGCTGCCTACAAGAAACTCACTTCAGATTGAAAGACACAGACTAAAAGTAAAGGAATAGAAAAAGGTATTTCATGAAAATGGAAATGGAAAAAAAAAAAGATGGGGTAGCAATATTTATACCAGACAAAATAGACTTTAAAACAAAGGCAATAATAAGAGAGAAAGAAGAACCCAGTAATCCGACTTCTGGGTATTTACCTGAAGAAATTCAAAATGCTACTTCAAGGGGAAGTGTACATCCATATGTTCATTGCAGCATTGTTTACAATGGCCAAATGTGGACACAGCCTGGGTGTCTGTAGATGGAAGAATGGATACAGAGGAGGTGGTACATATATACTATGGAATATTGCTTGGTCATGGAAAAGAATGGGTTCTTGCCATCTGTGTTGGAATAGATGGACCTGGAAGGTATTATGCTTAGTGGAATGTCAAACAAAAAAAGAAAGATGCAATGTGATTTCACTTATATGTGGAATCCAAAGAACAAAGTAAACAAAGAAAACAGAAACAGATTCATAGATACAGAGAACATTTTGATGGATGCCAGATGGGAGGGTGTTGCGGGGTGTGGGTGAAAAAAAGGGGAAGGGATTAAGAAGTATAAATTCATTGTTACAAAGTAGTTATGGGGATGTAGGGTATAAATAAGGAATACAGTCAATGATATTGTAATAACTATGTATAATGCCAAGTGGGTACTAGACTAGTCAAGATCACATCTTAAATTATAGAAATGTCCAACTACTGTGCTACAAGCCTGAAATTAATATGAAATAATATTAAATGTAATTGAAAAATTGAAAAATGGGCGGGAAAGTGTAAGAGAATAAGAGATCCAAATTTCTAGGTATAAAATAAATAAGCCACAGAGATATAATATACAGCATATGGAATATAGTCAATAATATCGTGGTACAGTGTCAGATGGTTGCTGGACTTATCATTGTAATTACTTCTTTAGGTATACAAATGCTGAATAACTATATGTAGTGTACACCTGAAACTAATTTAGTACATTAGCTATATTTTCAATAAAAATCTTTTTTAAAAAAAAGAAACTGAGACTCAGGAAGAAGCCAGTTATCCAGAGTCACAGCATCTGAGACAGAGCCAGAATTTCAACCTACCCATTTTGACTCCAGAGTCTGTGCTATTAACCCCTTAACTGCTCTGCTATTCTTCTTCCAAGCTTTATCTGACACAGCATGACTGCCTAACTTTCTCTTACATGGTTGCATGTCTTATTATACCATGACAAAAAACTAGCCCAAGAAAAGTAACAAAATGATAATAATTCACATTGGACATCATTGTCATTATATTCAGCAAATATTAAACCCAATGACTGAGTGTACTGTACATTCTGCATGGGAATCCTTTGCTAAAAGCTTTTGAGAATGCAAAGCAAATGGTAAGATAGTATGACCTCATTTGGGCTACACACGACTAAAGTTCTGGAAAGAATAAAACTATTCTTACTATACAGAATATGATTTGACCTAATAAGTTTCCCTACAGCTGAGTATGACTTGAAAAAGAAGTGCTAACTAGAGAGGAAAATGTTAATATTGAAATGGCATTTATGTTGGAATATAATGTGTTCATTTCCCTTTTTGAAAAGTCTGTTATTTCCAGTTCAAATCCTAGAAGTTTCAAGGTCTCCCCCCTGCACCCCCCTCCCCTGCCACCCGGGCTCCTTGGAGTGAATAAATTCTCATGAACAGCTGACACTGCTATGAGTGTTTCAAGTGGTAAACCAACAATCCCCAAGTATTCTGACATTCAGGAACCAGGACCCATGTTTTTGTAAAAAATCACTCTGTAACGATTCCATTGTCTGTGAGAAGACTAGCCCCTCCACAATACTTCCAGGTGTTCCCAAAGGCTTTCTCTATCTAATCCCTGTGTGTGTTATGTACCCTTGAGTTGGCTCCAACTACTGGGGGCCCTATGAATGAGTGATGTCCACAATGTCCTGTCCTCAACTACCACGCTCAGCTCCTGTGGACTCATGCCTATGGCTTCTTTTATGGAGTCATTCCATCTCATATTTTGTTTTTCTCTTTTCCTGCTGCCTTCTATTCTCCCTAGCATTGTTGTCTTTTCCCAAGGCCCCTGTCTTCTCATGATGTGCCCAAAGTAGGACAGCTTCAGTTTTGTCATTTTTACCTCCTGTGATATTTTATGCTTAATTTGCTCTACGACCCTCTCGTTCATCTTTCTGAAATCAATTTTTTTTTCTATCAGCCTTCTCCACTGTCCAACTTTTGCATCCATACATAATAATTGGGAGTATGAGGGTGTGGATGACCACAGCTTTGATCTCTAATAACACAGCTTTGCTTTTGATGAGCTTTCCTAATCCTTTCATTGCTACCCTTCCAATTCTCTTAATTTCTTAGCTGCAGTTTCCAATTGAATTCATGACTAAACCGAGGTAAGCAAAACCTTTAACAATTTCAATGTCTTTATTTATCAATGTTAAAATTGTGTATTTCTTCTGTAGTTATGATTTTGGTCTTCTTGATGTTCAAATGTGGTCCTACTTTGGCACTTTCTTTTATATTCATCAAATCACCACCCTTACCATCCCATTTCTAGGTGAAATCTTTCTCATCCTCACTCTGTCACAAGCATGGAAGAGCTTCTCTTCCTTCATTACCAAAAGAACAGTTAAATAAGAGCTGCTGTTATAAAACTGACTTTTATTGAGGGTTACAGAAGGAAATTAGATTAAACCACAGATCAAAAACCAACTTCAACTGCAATACTTTGTATCATAAATATACTCAGCCATTCTGCCTCTGGTAACCTCTTACCAACCCTCCTCCTCCCTTCAGTCCTGACCTTCAGCCAGATTGTCTTCCTACTAAACCCTTTAACTCCATCTGTCCTCTTCTCTTGATATTGCTCAAGCCCTAAAACAACTCCTTGAGTTACCAGGAGACAACTGCCAAATTCTTGTTCCTTGATTATGTAAAGCAAATGAAGTACTTTCCCCACAATCTAGATGAGTTGGAGGATCACTCATTTTTCATAATCGAAGAGCCTAAAAAAAGGATTTTTTTTACAAAAAGAGAAACCTTTTTTGAAGATAGTCATCTCAAAGGGCTACCACCTTTTTAACATTGTTTTTCTCAATATCCAAGTTTTAGAGTTCTGGGAAGAGATAAACAGAGCTTTGCCTAAGTAGTCAAGGCTCTCAACCATGTTACCTTGACACAAAGCTTTATTTAAGTTGCCCACAGGGAACACATCCTACTTAAGTATTCTTTTCCTAAATAAAATATAAATAGCTCTTCCTGAACTGTTTGACAAGCCAGCGTCATTTAGGATGAGTGTCACCGTCTTAGCATTGTTCAATAAATATTTCCTAAATAAATTGGTAATGGCAGTCACTTCCCAAAGGAGAGGAGACAAAAGCTGTAGGTAAAGTAAAATTACTTTATTTTCACTTTAAGAGCAAAAATTTTAATAATTGCCCTGAGTCTGTTTTAGCAGGAATTAGGTACTTGGTTTTCATTAGGAAAGGCATTCAGAGATATTTCTCCTAATGAAAATCTAAAACCAGGCCTTTAAAATGGCTTAGTGATAGTGATGATTCTTCAGAGAGCTCACCGGCTTCACAGCCCTATGGGACATGTTGATCATTCCTTTTATAGGTCAAGCGCAAGTGCGTTTATTAATGTATGCTCTGATCTAACTCTCATTGCAGGATTAACTTCACAGTGCTTGATCAATGATACCCAAATTAATGGATTCATCAGGGCTGCCTACTGAGACACCCTCGTCATTTATATTGCATTTCTTCCAACTGGTAATTAGGCATGTAATCTGTGCAGTTGCTAAGACTCTTGAAAAGAAATCTACATCAGAAGAAAGTGGAGAGATCTTTATTATCTTGAAGACTTTGATTCATCAGTTACTTCTGTTCTGTTGTATCATTTCTCCTACATCTCCTCCAGGTGTCCTCTCCCATGCTGAAGTCATCCCTGCCCTTATAAATCGTTCACTCTAAGATTATATTCTGTTTCAAGCCTTTCCCTTGCCTGCAAAACTTCTGTTCCTACTATTCCATTGAAAGAATTTTCTCAAAAGTCTTCAACAAATCTTCTAAAAACCAAATTCAATCACTTTTCACGGAATCTGTAGCATCTGATATCACTTACCGCGCACTCCTACTTGAAATTTTTTCAACTACTGGACCCTAAGATATTGCCTTTCCAGATCTCTTCCTATCTCTCTGGTCAGAACTTATCTGTCTCTTTGTGGATCTCTTTCATTGGCTTATTAAACATTCCACCAAATTCTGTGCTTGTTTCTCAACTATTTTTGCTCTCATTCTTGTCAATCTACTCCATTGCTTCTATGATCTTATCTATGCACAATATTTCTACACTTAGCTACAATCTAACTTTTTTTCTCTTAAAGATTTTATTGGGGAAGGGGAACAGGACTTTATTGGGGAACAGTGTGTACTTCCAGGACTTTTTCCAAGTCAAGTTGTTGTCCTTTCAATCTTAGCTATGGAGGGTGCCATTCAGCTTCAAGTTGCTGTCCTTTCAGTCTTAGTTGTGGAGGACGCAGCTCAGCTCCAGGTCCAGTTGCCATTGCTAGTTGCAGGGGGCACAGCCCACCATCCCTTGTGGGACTCGAGGAATTGAACTGGCAACCTTGTGGTTGAGAGCCCATTGGCCCATGTGGGAATCGAACCAGCAGCCTTCGGAGTTAGGAGCATGGAGCTCTAACCACCTGAGCCACCGGGCTGGCCCCTACAATCTAACTTCTAAAGAAGAAAATGGGAGTACAAAATAATATGAAACAAATAAATCTCTGAATGCCATTAATAAAAGTAAAAGTAAAAGAACTAAATTCTCCAGTAAAAAGATTGATGTGGAATGGAATATTATTCAGCCACAAAAAGAAGGAAATCCTGTCATTTGTGACATGGATAGACCTTAAGGACATTATGCTAAGCAAAATCAGTCAGACAAATCAACATAAATATCCTATGATCTCACTTATATGTGGAATCTTAGAAAAAGAAGAACTCATAGATACAGACAACAGAGACAACAAGATTGATGGTTGCTATCGGGAGGTAGTGTGGATGAATGAAGGTGGTCCAAAGGTATAAATTTCCAGTTATAAAATGAGTAAGTCTTGGGGATGCAATGTGCAGCAAGGTGACTAATTAATAATACCATACTATATATTTGAAAGTTGCTAAGAGAGTAAATCTTAAATTGAATCATTATATTGTATACCTGAAACTAATGTAATGTTATATCAGTTATATCTCAATTTAAAAAGAAACATTCAGAGAAGATTTTTAAAATTGGCCACAAACACAAAGACTGAATAAATGAAGAAATTCACTTATCTGTATTTAATAGACAAATACCCCCAAATATAAAGATACAGTGAGGTTGCAAGTAAAGGGAAAAAATAAGATACCTGCTACGCCACTCCTCCCCCCCAAAAAAAATTGTAGTCACTATATCAATAGCAGAAAAAATGCAATTTAGGGCATACAAGTATTTTGAAATAAATAAAGAAGGTCATTATATATTTAAAGCATTAATACTTTAACAATTTACCAAGAAGATATAAAAATTCCAGACTTGTATGTACCTAAAAAAAATAGTCTCAAGATAAAGCAAAAATCAATTGAAATGCAAGAATAAATTGATAATGCCATAATTGTTGTGAGAGATTTTAATAACCTTTTCTTATTAATTGATAAATACAGGACAAAATACCAGTATTGTGGTGTGTCAGATTTTGCATATGAAACTACATCTACCAAGTAAAGAAAATACACACTTTCTCAAGCCCATCTAAAAGGTTTACAAAATCTGACCATCTACTAGAAAACAAAGCAAATCTCAACAAATATTAAAGAACCTTTGTCACTCAGACCACAGTCTCTGAATAAATGCAAAATATAAGTAGTCAAAGACAAAAAGATAACCCCATATATTTGGAAAATATAAAAATACACATTTAAATAATTTATGGATTCTAATTCTACAATGGTAATTTCAAAATACTTATAATTAAACAATAATGAAAATTCTACATATCAAAACTTGTGGGGTACAGCTAAAGTAATACTCAGAGGAAAATTTGTAGTCTTATCTGCATATACTTTTTTAAAAATAAAGTGAAAATTAATAACTAAACTATCCAACTTAAGAAATAAGGAGAACAACAAAAAGAAATATAAAGTATGAAAAATAAGACATAAATAAAAGTAGAAATGATGATATATTTAAAAACAACAACAAAAGTAAAGAGAATCAATAAAAGCAAAATCTGGCTTGAAAACAAAAAAAATAATAATTAGACAAAGCAATAGCTAAAATGATAAAAGGGAAAAGGAAAACAAACAATATTCAAAGTGAGGGATAGGTCATAACTACAGAAACAGAGATTTTCTTTTTTTAATCAAAGGGAATACTATGGCCAAACATGCCACTAAGTTTGAAACCTAACATAAAAAGTACAATCTCTTTAAAATATATGCCTTATCTGATCCACCTCAAAAAAACAAAAACAAAAGCAAAAAACCCTAAATATATGTGTAACCTTTAGAGGAGAGATATTTAATCCCTAATTAAAATCTATATACTTCATTCTCCAAAACCAAAATGAAATTAATTTATTTAATCCTTTCATACAGGAGAATCATATCTACAATCATGGCCTGTTAGAACTGGATGAATCGTACGGGAGCATCTGGTACAACCCTTTCTTGCAGATAAAGGAACTGAACTTCAGAGAGATGAAAATAACACCAGCTACTCACATTAATAGAGTCCTCATTATTAGTCAGTTACCATATTAAATAGTTTGCAGGCTTTACTTAATTTAATATTAATAGTCCTGTAAATAAGCACTAGCATTTTTACTTTGCATATGAGGAAATTGCAGCTTATAAAATTTAAATACCTGGCTCAAGATCTCTTAGCCGAGAAGGTCATTGTGATTCACAACCAGGTTCATCTGCCTGCTCCCCTGTGCTCCGAGCCACGCAGTGGGGATTGGGTGCACGTAGCCAAGGCGTGACCCATATCAGTTCTTATACCTTCCCCCAAGAAAGCCTTCTCCTCCACATTACCTCTTCAAAGGCAAGCTATTGAGAAATATTAGGGATTATAATACTAACAAACCTTAAAGAAGTTGCTGAACACAAATTCTATATAAAATGAACTATTTTGCTGGCAAAGAAATTTCACCTTCATGAGACAAGCACTGGTGACAAAACAGGATGGTGAAGGATACATCAAGGCTATCAGATCCTTCCCATGGAGAACATAGATATAGTAAAGAAAGATTATTTTGCTCCTAAATAGCAACTTCTACTTTCTCTTATGTGTTCTCTCCTGTGGTAAGTAGAATAATGGCTCCCCAAAGATATCCACTTCCTAATCCCCAGAACCTTCCATTACATGACAAGGGGAAATTAAGGTTGCAGATTGAATTATGGCTGTTAGTCAGCTGATTTTAATATAAAGGCATTATCCTGGATTATCTGGATGGCCCAATGTAATCTTGAAGGTCCTTATAAATAGAAATGGGAGGCAGAAGAGGGACAACCAGAGAGTAGTGGCATAAGACAGATCTGGCCTAATGTCAGCTTTGAAGACAGAGGAAGGGGGCCATGAGCCAAGGAATGCGGGCAGCCTCTAAAATCTGGAAAAGGCCTCCAGAGAGAACACAGCCCTGCTGACTTTTTCATTGTAGCCCAGTGAGACCCATTTAGAATTCATGCTCTCCAGAACTATAATATAATAAATTTTGATATTTTAAACCACTAAGTTTATGGTAATTGGTTATAAGAGCAATAGGAATCTAATACACCTTCATGTAAAAAAATACAAAGTGTCAAAATTAGAGGCATGGTGTAAGGTTAGAGATTAGAGGCATCTGCCCATAAAATGGTCAGGCCAAAGATAGACTCTCATAGCAGAGAAGCAGGAGAAGCAGCAGCTTCACCTTCAGAAATGCTGGCTGTTCTGATTACTCAAATGTAAAAATTCCAAAAGACAACCTAGAACATACTTTGAACAATGCTAATATAAATTTTTAAATGGCAATCTTCATAAAAATAGTCTACGTGATTAAATGATCACGTAAAGTACTATGGACAAAAAAGGGGTTCTATAATAAATCTGACAAGTCCAGTAACTAAAAGTAACCTCACAGGGTGATCTGTTCATAAATTCCTAACTGGACAGTCATGAGGAGTAGTCATGCCTCAGGCCAACAAAAGGTTTATTTTCTCCTTAAGCAAGCTCTGTCCATTGTTTTTCGTGTATCTAGGTTAACACAACTTCGAAATGCATCTTTTTCAGGCCCCTCAGAGGCATAACCACCCTCAAGGAGCACACCATCATGTTAACTCTCCAGTACCTTGCTTTCTCCCACCTTCATGCAATCTTCCTTATGTTCCTGCCTTAATTACAAATGTGTAAAAGAAAGAGCAAAACTGTCATTATCTGTAGCATCTGAGGTATTGCTTTCTGGCAATGCTGTCAGTTTGGTTCAAATATACTGTTATAAAAATTCTCTACAGGTTTGGATGTTTCTTACTCCAACGATACTAAACAGTAGTATACTGTGTATCAATAAGTATTAGCTGAGTTTTGTTTTTATCACTAGTTACTATTTCTGGAGTACCTGTAGTGCTTATATACATTCTCTCTAAACCTTATAAGAACCTGGCAAGGTCAATATTATCTTCATCTTATAGATGAGAAAATGGAATTTTAGAAAGATTAAGAAATTTGCCTGAGGGCTACCCAGCTCATAAATTAGTTTTAAAATTATGTATAATTTCTTAATGTGATTATATGAAAGGATAAAACTATTTGAATGTGTAAATTGTAGCATGTTTAAGCAACATCAGTCACATTTCTTCCACATTTCAAAGAATTCAAACTACAAAGTGGACATATTTTCTGAATCATCTAAGAGAGATCACAGAAGTGAAAATGCAAAAATCTGACTTCTGGTCTCAGCTCTAAAACCCTGCCTCATAGTGAGATCTTGGGCAAGTCTCTGGATCGCAGCTTCATTGTCTAAGAAATCAACGAGGAAATAAAAACTTCACCATGGTCTCCTGACACTCTTATTCCCAGGTTTAAGATAAATAACTTCCTTAATGTACAAAGGCCAGAACCATCAGTAATTTACTTATAATGACATCAAGCATCCTGTTCTCCACTGCATTTCTCTAAACCACCTCCCTACTTTATCATGCTGACACCTGCAGCCTTGCTTCTCAGGATAGCAGACACTTCTGATTTTCCTTTCTCCACTGATTACTCTTTCACTTTGCAAGTCATATCCCTGCTCTGTTCTTTAACTGATCAGGACTCCTATATTTCCTCTCTGGGGAAAAAATAAATAAAAAGAAATTAAAAATAAGTACTCAATATGTGTTGATGACATTTTGCTAGCGAAGGGGAACAGAGTTTGCCACTCCAAAATATGCCTCTTTGGGAAATAGATTATTTTAAGCTCATTAATTTTAAGAAACAGCAGACAAGGGAGGAGCTCTGACAACCTACTGTAGTAGACACATCCTTTTAAAAGGACATTTACATTTGTAAGGGAAATCTCCATTTATAAGACTGTCTCCCTCACTGTACCACAGCTGCCTTCTCTACCAATAGAGAAGGCACAAGCTTAAATCTGCATAGCAATCTTACCCTTATTTGCTGTGCTTTTCCTGGTAACCTTCTGTAACTGACTCACCAGCCCCAAAATCTTCTTTTGTCTTTAGGTGGTATTTAAGGTGATGTCTTCCAGCATTTTGGCAAGTTACTCAGTGTTCCTGGATTTCTCCCAGGTATACAGGAAGTATACATGTTATTAAACTTTAATTTGTTTTTCTCCAGCTAATCTCTCTCATATTAATTTGATTATTAGTCCAGCCAGAAGACCTTGAAGGGTAGAAGATAATTTTTCCTCCCCAATACCAGGAATGAAAATATCTAGTGAATATTTTGCAACCTGATAAAAATTTCTGAAAACCAAATTAAAAAAAAAAAAAAAAGATTAAGCCTTATACTTTTTAAGCCCATGTTCTCTTTTTCTATTTTACTAACTTGTAGATATTAACTGAAACACACACACACACACACACACACACACACACACACGACCCAAATTCCCTTTTTATTAAATCTCAGCATTTCCAGAAAACAGTGTTTTATGTCATGTGAATCACTGACTCTCAGGGGCCCTTTGCTGTCCTTTATTAATGTCTGTCATCAACATGTGATATAACCAAAATGGGTTTTGTTCCTCATCAATAAAAATTCCCCAAATTTTATAACCCTAAAACAAAAACTCGAAATGCTCAAGGAAAGAAAATGCTGATTGGTACACCAAAACTACTCTTTGTCTCCTAAGGAGCTTTCCACTCCCATGAGCTGTCAATCCCACACTATACGTGAGTCTTACAAAGAAACATTTTAACACAAATATGGAATATTAAAATAAAAATATCTGCAGATGAGATAATCCTAGCTTACATTACGAGTGCAATTTTAATTAAAGTTGGCATATTTCTGCTGCTATGATTTAAAAGATTAACTAAGTTAGACAAGGTCTCAGGTCTTTAACTACACCTAACCTGCTTGTGATTTTTGGCACTCTGCATTTAGGTGTGTTATGAAGATGAAAATGTGCCAGTCATCCAAGCTGTCAAATGCCTGCTAAAATCGGTTTAGAGCCAAACTCATTTGCACTCAGATGAACACCTCCCAAGAAGCAATCTCTTAAACACCTATAGTTTCAGTTGCCTGTCATGGCTAGTAAAACAAATTTTACAGCAAGTCCAGCATGATTTTCCCAAAGTGCTGAAATAATTCCATAGAATAAACCAAGATAAAGAATGATGGGAGTTATTAGTACTATAACCATAGTATACCATTCACTGGATAAAGCATTGGGGTTGGATATGTATGTAATTATGTAGTTTAAACATTCTTCTGAAACAACTTAATTTATAGTATTTTGAAACACAACATTAAAAATATGTCTTCCATTGAGCGGGAAGAACACTTTTGTACAATGTTAGTGGGAGTTAAAATCGATACAGATTTCTGACAAATAGTTCAAGGATATGCAGCATGATGTTTTAGTGTTTAGTGTTAATCCCAGAAGCAGGAAAAAAGGTAAGGGTAGCTGAAGAGTCTCCTAGGCTGGAGGAACCTCATGTGCAAAGTATGAAGTGACAGAAAGTCTTTTCCACAACTGTTAATACAGAAATTCTCTGGCACTCAGGAGTGCAGTCTTCACAATTTGAGCTCTTGCAAACAAGCACAAAGGTGACATGTAATAGTCTGTAATGTTCCTGAGGTATGACTATATCTGAATAGCTGGGAGGCTTGAGAACATCTCTTTGTCAGTGAGTGTGCAATGAGTGTCTCTCATGTGACCCTTCTCATTAGGGATTTGTGGGGATATTTATATTTTCTGTTATAATTTGCTGTAAGGTTGTGTAGTGACCTTTCAATGGTCAAAGTTAAGAGAAACTGCTGTGGAGAATGGGAGCAAATGCAGTTTCTTGACAAGACTTGTCAAGCATCACTGTGGGGCAATCTGAGGTAAGAGCAGGTGTTCACTCTTAATTTCAGTTTCTGGACTGTTTTTATGAACTCCCACACTAAGAGATTTACATCTGTAAAGTATCATACAATAGATAGACAGATAGATAGATAGATAGATAGATAGATAGATAGATAGATAGATAGATAGATAGATAGATAAATGTAGATAGATAGATGGTATGTGGCCCACAAAGTGATGTGAGTGATGTTGAATCTGCGGGCAGTTTCTGAGTGTGGGCCGGGATCGTGTCTCGTGAAGCCGAAGAATGGAAACATGGACCAGGGAGAGGTAAAAAGTTTTAAAAAGTTTATTAGAGGCAGGAGAAAAGGTTGCAGCTCCCGAGCAGGAGGAGATCCCAAATGGGGGGTGCCCCATGATGGAGGCAAAAGCTCTTACTTTTATACCTTCCCTTGCCTGCTTGGGGAAGGGGAGCTGTTTGAAGAAGGGAACTTGTTTGAAGAAGGGAACTGGCGCCTTCTAATGAAATTCGTCTACCAGGTTTGTCCTGCTTGCCCATCCTGAAGGAATTAGCAAAGTAACCCACTCTTATCTATCAGATCTGCTCTGTTTGTCAGGCCAAAATGAATGTTATGATTAATCTCAAGGCCTTGTCATATTATGTCTTAGAGTGAAGGAGTGATTTCAAAACCTGAAGTTTTAGGATATGACTGTCTTTGTTTATTCCACCAGGGATCTCCCTGTCTACCTAGGGACATGCTAACTCTCCTGTATCAAAAGTCAGACAGATAGATAGATGGATGGATGGATGGATGGATGGATGGATGGATGGATGGACGGATGGATAGATATAGATGGATAGATAGTATGTGGCCCACAAAGTCTAAAATATTGCCTACATGGCCCTTTACAGAAAATGTTTGCCAACCCTGGGTCAGAAAATACAAAACTATGCACACTTCTCTGTGGTTACTTGAACTTCTCATTATGTTCAACAGCCTGCAGCAAAAAAGTTACAGGGATGGACTGATTCACATGGGAGCTAAAGGGATTAAGAGAGAAAGAAAAAAACTGAAGTATTGTATTGTAGGGACTAGGCTGACCAGCAAAAGAAGTATAGAGAGCAAAGGGCTGATGTATTTGAGGAAGTGGAAGAATAAATGGATTAGAGATCTTAAGAATCGATACAATCAATGAGCTGAGAATATTGGAGTTTGAATGAATGCAGGATGGGGTATTTGGGATTAATATTTCAGAGACAAATCAGTTCTCTGATTCGAATGACGAATCAGAATTACGTCACAGAGTATGTGGCCTTGGGAGTGAGCGGCAGAAATGGAATGCAGAAAGATGGCTGGAGTTGAACAGGTTGAGGATATTTAGGTTCACATGCTAGATGAAAATTATCCATATGGTTATATATATATGGGGGTGGAATTTTAAATATAACAAGCAAGTGTGCTACGTTTCCTTTGTGAATCAGCCACCACGCCTGAAGTCATGAACACAGTGTTGGGAAGAAATGACACAGTCTGTGCTCAGGAGGCTGTAGGAACCAGCTCTAGCTCCCCACTGGGTAAGAGTAAAGGCGATCTCAAGAGGAAGCGGATACGATGTTCACGAGCTTTAACTAAACAGCGGGAAAAGAATAAGAATATTCTTCTAGTTATGGGACGATGAAAACAAGAAATGGAAAGTAAAGAGGCCAGAATCAATGTTATATTCCGAATATTATGCCTTATAGAGGAAGACTCTTAAATGATCTTATTTATAGGCTAAGGAGCTCCTTTGGAAAGCGGATACATGGCAGTTCTTCATATTCTTAGGAAGCTATGGAATTAACCAGTATTATCAGGATTGTTTCCGAAGCTCAGAGCTGGCACTTTAATTTCCTAATCAAGTACTAGAAGGCTTCAACCATTCCATCATCCCAAAAAGGGATGTACACATTTTGGAGCAAGGGAAGAAAAAAGAAGAAACATTTTAATATTTTGTTAGAGAAAACCTCCTCTCAGTTCCTGAAAGAGCAAAAAAGTACAATTGAATGACCTCATCATCAATTATCTTTGTTCCAGTAAGGTTCCCACTTGAGGCAGGTAGTAGAAAAACAGCCACAAAAGAAAAACTCTTTCTTTATATGATCCTTTATCTTGTAGAAGTTCAATGTATTTAGATGTTCAAAAATTAGGAAACACACACACACACAAACTCACCGGCATAGATTGCATAGATAGAAAATAAAGGACCTTACAGATAAAGCATTTGGAGGGGGGAGGCGGGGGGCGAGGGAGAGCAGGGTAATTTCTTTCTTATATATCGATGAGTACGTGCTAAGTTGTACTGAGAGAATCAAGGACCAGAAAATATCAGCAATTTAAAACAACAGTCTATCGCACATTTATATCACATCTTAGTAACCACAGGGGCAGGAACAATGCAATGAGCTACTCAGGGGCTCTCAAAGCTTTTGAAGGGAATTAACATATGATTGGTCCATTCGTGTTTCACTGGCCAGAGAAAATTACTTGGCCACTCCTCAGTTCAAAGGGGTAGAGTATTTCATTCTCCTATAAGGCCTGAATATTTGTAAACAAGTGTATAAACTAGCTCTTTTAGTATTTTGAAATGTTTGTCTCACTGCTTTAAACAAAAAAACAAAACAAAAAAAACACCTAATAGACTTGACAGATCAAGAGTGGATGTGAGGCTTAGGGGGAAGGAAATGATTGAGCCAGGGCCAATGATGTTGACGAAGGTGGATATACGGACCAGGAGGTCATTTAATGGTGACTGGTAAGGTTGATGATTAGTGTCTAAAGACAGGAAGCCTCAGAACAGGACAATTTTTTTTTTACAATAAGGTAAAAATGAGTAGGCACAAGAAGTAAGAGATTGCTTCACTTCCTCTCCTTGTCCCCTAATCATGTGAGGAGTGCTTTTGAAAGGAGCAGCCCATGTGGGGGAGATGTGATTTTATTTCAGTCAGGGAGGTGAGGGAGAACTCTGGAGAGTTGAAGACTAAGGGGAGAGCAGGGGCTTCCAAAGGGCAGTAACAGAAGGACGGGCAGTAAGAACATCTAGTCCTCTAGGGAGAGGGGACTAGAAAGAACAGATGACCAGAGAGGCTGGCCATTTAGGGCACAGCTAAGGTTGATTGAAAAGAAAAGTTTGGGGAAATGAGCTGGTCCCAAGCATCTGAGTGCACCCCAGGACAAAGTGGTTCCTAGCCCTGCATAGGTTGGGATTGCAGGTGATCTCATAAGGCCGGGGATGCTAGGAACTGGTAAGCCCAACATAGGCCTAACCTCCAAGACTAACTAGGTCACATGATATATTCCTATTCATCCTACAAAGTAGGGCTTTAGCCCAGAACTCACTACACAACTGCGCAAAGAAAATCCCTCAGCTAGGAAAATTGATCCTCAATACTTAGTTTTTCTTTACCCTTTCATTCTAACTCTATTTCATCTCTGCAAAAAAAATCTTCTACAACCTCTTAAAGGTTCATAGAAAAAGAAAGCGTAAGAAGAGAATTGGGCAAAAAGAAAGTGCTAGTGTGAAAAAGAAAAGCAATTTCTAGTTTAGGGAACGTGACAGAGGAAAGAACAAAAATAACAGTGAGAAACAAAAATGCAAACAATGATGGATTTGTAAGTGTAGTCAAGGCATTAAATAGGGCAGGTAAAAACATTTTAATTGTGATATACTAAAAACAGTTGCAGAAACTTCAAGGAAAGGAACAGTGACTTACTGAAGGCAAAAATGAAAATTGATAGCAAGAGCTGCTTTATTTCTCATTTTTCTAATCTATAGAAAATCAGATATCATTCTCTAGATTGTTCCCTTTTTTCTTTAGTTTTTAAACTAGGATTTCTTTTGCACAGAACATCTCCCTCCAAATTGCATGGCTGGTAAAATGCAACTAAACATCTTCCACACCACCTTGACGGAAGACATCCCTTGAATGTCTCTGAGTGGATGTCTCATGGCTCTCAAAACCATGAGCCAACAACCCAAACAAACACCTCTTCACACCACTCCTCACTGGCATCACTCACACTTTCTGAGAAGAAAGAAATTCTTTTTGTATTATAGGCAACTATACCAGTGTGTGATCTCTGACTACTAAGTTAGTTGATAGAAATTCTAGCATCTGATTACAGTAACATAGTATTAAAGAAGTAGCCTTATAACACTTAATAAGCAGCATTTATGCCTCAAGAATTTCTTCCTAATTGATTAAAATTCCAGAATCCAGGACTTTTTTTTAACTTCTGGTTTCATTTTCTTTGGTAAAATGATTTTTGGGCAAGGCATAAAATAGAGAATCAAAGGAATTTCTTTACTAGACAGGAGAAAATTTATAGAGAAGAAATGAAAACGTTTGTGTGAAAATAAATTACACTCCACTTATAATAAGAATATGCAAACAAAATTATTTTTCTTCTGATAAATTATAAAAAGTGGGGGGAAAAAAACAGAAATACACAATGCCTGTAGCAAAATGGTTACTTTCACAGCTAGATTCTTCTAATTATTTTGGAAAGCAATTTTGTAATTTATTAAATGTACATATAGGATATTTATTGAAGGGAACCAAAGTTTTGCCACCCTGAAGCTGTTTTTCAAGATATCGATTTTGAGCTGTTTATTAAGAAAACCCTTTGTCCCCCACCCCACCCCACCCCCACCCCCTCTTTTCCTGCCCAAGTGATTCAGATAGAAAAACCTCCTTTAGGAAGGGAGACTGGGCTTAATTACCTTAAGAATTTTCATCCTGGCACTAGTCAGGAAGACTCGAAGCCTGTTATCTAGATAACCGCACCCCCCCCCCCCGCCCCCCAGCCCCATGTCATTTTTTTCTGAACTGCCTAGGAAGAATGTTCCTGCCATGTAAGTTCTGCTCTTCCTCAACTCCCTGTAAATCGCCCATTCTCGCTTCTGAAATCTAATACCCCTCCCACCTTTCTCTTTTGTCCATAATGTCTTATGCCCAATGTCGCCTCGCTGTCTTTGGGATTTTCATACTTATGTCAATTCCCCAGGGGTATGTATTAAAACTTAGATTTTCTCCTGTTAATCTGCCTCTGTTAATTTGATTATTTGCCCAGCTAAAATAACTTAGAAGATAGTTATTTTATGCCCACATTATTAAATATAAAAACATTTATAAATGCAAATACATACTTTAACTCAATAATTAATGTTTTGGGAAATTTATCACCCAAGACCTATACATAAGATAGTCTACATGACATTATTTATAATAGTGGGAATTTGAAGTTTTTGGAGGACCTGAATCTTTCCAAAGAAAGAAATGTGTAACTTAATTATGGTATAATTGTCAACGAAAAAACATACATCCTAAGAGAAAGCTTATTAGAATTCATTTGAGCCAAACTGATGACAATTGCCAGGGAGCAAAGTCTCAACGGATTGAGAAATGCTCCAGAAAATGGCTGTTTGCAACTTATTTTAAACATTAGAATCAAAGGAGGAGGGTTACATGAAATCCACTGGTTGTAGATTAAGGGGATGGGAGAAAGCAAAGCGGGGAAATCTTTGGGATTGGATAAAAAGCAAAATAGAGAGACACACACTTCATTTACATTGGTGGGTACAGGATAGTTAATAGCATTTTACAGCACATAGAGATGGTATTTGGGGAACAAGATAACAATGAGGGATTTTGTAGTTTCCTGCTCTGGTGTGGTGGGTTGTGCCCCCTGGGGGGTCCAGGGAAAAAAGGGATTACTCTGACATTCCAAGGGTATGTTATCTTAGCAGCAAAAAGACAACAGACAGGCTCACTTAAGGTAAAGATTGACCTTTGTCAAGGAAGCTACAGGCCAAGGAAGTGACTTCCTGCCATGGCCCACCTTAGTTAGGAATTTTTATGTTCACTCCATCCTGTGTGGTTATTTTCAGTCTCCTGAGTTTGTCAGGTTTAACATGTGGCTTCTTTTCTATCCACATAATCAACCACTATGCAAAACACTGCAATTATTAAAAGCGAGCGCTCCAAAGACTATTTAATACAAAAGGCTTATGTGATGCATAAAACATTATGAAAACTGAATATACATAATAATTACAAATATATGTTCACAAATGCGGTTGGTGTCTATGTGAGTGTATGCACGCGCGCGCACACACACACACACACACATCCCCCTTAGGATCATTTGGTTTGGGAGGATTAGAAACCCCAATAAAAACTGGCTTTTAAACAGTAATAACATCATATAAATCAAGATCCTATCAAGAAACGAATGGCACAGTTAAATTAAAATAATTTTGAAGAGGATTTGTGTAGGAAAAGGCTGGTTACAGAATAAGTGTAGAGGAAACACAGGAATCAATGCCAGAATCTGGTGCTAGAGGCAAGGAAGTTGTTCCTACCCCTAAGCCCTATCAGAAGAAGGAAAAGAGGGTAGAGAAAAGAAAATAACAGAGAACTAACTAGCAAAAGTGATTTGCAGGGTTATGATATGCAAATGTAACAGCAGACCTGCCTAGGAAGAACCTGTGGAAAAATTCTCAGCACCCAGTGGGATGGGAGGGGCAACCTAAAAAGGCAGAGTAGGAAAAGAATCCATTATATATGTTCACTACACTATAAAAGCTGATGTGATATAGTGTTTGAGGGGGGCCATACTGTGACATCACGTAACAAAGGCGCATCATAATTTGTGAGATGAAAAGGCTCTGGGAACATTCAAAACCGCACATCACAAACCTTTGAATCCCAACGTCTTCTCTAATTTTACCAGACCCAAAATAGTAACATTAAAAACTGAGACAGATGTGTTATTTCTAGGAGGTCTCAGAATAACTTTTGATCTACTGCTTTAAATTCACAAGGAAGAAACAGTGTTATATAACCATTGTCAGAACAAAATAACCTTCATTTTGACATCACTTGAAGCAAAATTTGTAAAATAAGAACAAAAGGCAACAATGACACAGTGTTCCCTTTGAAAGCAGATTAAATTATAGGCACAATAATCATGATGATATCGGTTTCCAATACAGACAGTTTTAGAAATGCTTTGTCTAAAAGTAAATTGTAATTTCCTGATTTTGATCATTATACTGAGATTTTGATCGTTATACTAAGACTATGTCCTTGTTTTTAGAAATACACACTAAATATGTAGGGCTAAAGGGGCATATATCTACAACTTCCTCTCAAATGGTTCAGGACTGTATATGTAGAATATATGTGCGCGCGCGCGTGTGTGTGTGTGTGTGTGTGTGTGTGTGTGTGTATATATAAAGTGATTAAGGCAAACATGGTAAAATGTTAACATTTAAAGAATGTAGGTAATGGATATATGGAGATTTTTTCTGTTATTTTCACTTTTCTATAAGTCTGAAATTGTTTCAAAGTAAAACGTTAATGTATAATATATAAAGTTTCAAGGAATAAATTCTTAGAGATTGAATACCTCCTCTTAGTCAAAAAAATAAAAGCTACAGAAGTAATTATTGGAGATAGCATTGTTGGGGCAAGCATTGATAATGGAGATTTATTTGTTTAACACCAAGTAGTTATTGAATATTCTGCACCCCACCAAAAATAGTCCTCTGAAAACTCATCACCATTTTATATGGCTAATGACACTCTCAATACATAATATGACACACTTTGATCTAGTGCCTATACCATCTGGTGAATTGAGGCATTGAAGACAGTGAAGGAACAACAGAATTAATTAAAATTATGGTACCAGCTTTGTAAATGGACTCAGGTATAACTGTCATCAACATACCCAAACAGAAGATTAACAGTAAACTAAATGATAATATATTTGTCATTGGAGGCAAAGCTATACTTAATTGTTTTTATCTTATGGTTAAACAATATTCAGGTAGGAAAAATATATACTTACTTGTCAAATAGCATAAAGTAATTCCTTTAGAGCCCAGAAGCAATTTTATTTCTGAAAAATATTAAAAACTGTAGGCTTTCAATCATGTACCCAACATGAATCTAGCAGATATTTCGAGGCCATCTACCACAAGTCAGGCACTATTGTGGGCACTGGAGATATAGAGAATAAAACCAAAACAATTCTTGTCTTCTTTGTACTTACATTGTAGTGAAGGTAACAAAAATAAATAATAAAAAGTAAAATATGTAATATTACTGATATTTGCTAAGGTAAAAAAATGAAAAAAAAGCCATATAGCTATCTGGAGGAAGAGCACCCCAGAGAGGGAACAGTGAGTACAAAGGCCCTGAGGCAGAAGCACGCCTGGTGGGTTGAGAAGCAACAATTTAGCTGGAGCAGAGAGAAACAAGGAAGAGAATAGAAGATGAGCCCAAAAACGTACCTGGCACTTAGATCACATGAGACCTTATAAAATTAAGGACCATGGCTTCTACTGTGAATGACATGGGAAGCTGTTAGCGAACCATAACATGATCTGTCATATGTGTTTCAGGATTTCTCTGGCTTCTGTATTGAGAATAAGCTTGCAGGAGAGTAAGGCCAGAAGCAAAAAAATCAGTTAAGGGATTATAGCAATAATCCAGGTAAGAGATGACAGTGATTTAGATCAGAGTAGTAGCAATACTGGTGGTTATTTTATATATATATAAATATTGGGTTATATAAATATTGGTTAATTTATATATATATATTAAATATTTTATATATATAATATTTATATATATTAAATATTTTTTATATATATAAATAATATATATATATTGGGGTGGGGGGTCAGGGGGGGTTGCCAAAAAAATGTATACACATGACTTGTATTCATCTTTTGTTATCGATATATATTGGGTATTACAATTTTAATACAGTTTTTACCTTTCCTAAAATGGGTATATATATATTTTTGGTCCTTGCTTTGAATGGACTGCAGAACTATAAATATGTCCCTGCAAACTAAAACTATGCATCTTAATAATCAACTTTATACTTTATCTTGGTAATCAATGGGAAAAATCACAACTGTTCCTGAAACCTTTAAAAATTTTTTTTCTTTGACAGATAGGTGGCTCAGTTGGTTAAAGCGCAAGCTCTGGGCAACAGGGCTGCCAGTTCGATTCCCACATGGGCCAGCGAGCTGTGCCCTCCGCAACTAGAATGAAGTCAATGAGCTGTCACTCAGCTCTCGGGTGGCCAGATGGCTCAGTTGATTGGAGCGTGGGCTCTCAACCACAAGGTTGCCGATTCCCGCAAGGGATGGTGGGCTGTGTCCCCTGCAACTAACAACAGCAACTGGACCTGGAGCTGAGCTGCACCCTTTACAACTAAGATTGAAAAGGACAACAACTTGACTTGGAAAAGCCCCAGAAGTACACACTGTTCCCCAATAAAGTCCTGTTCCTCTTCCCCAATTAAAAAAAAAAAAAAATCTAAAAAAACACAATTTTTTTCCTTAAAACATTAAATATTTCCTACTGTCAGTTATAAACATAAAGGGGAATGAAAAAAGAGTATAACTATTATTTATTTGGAACAGTGTAATTTAAAATATTGGAAACATTGAGATTTAGTGTTTTATTTCTTTGCCAAAAACTTTTCAAGAGTAATGTGAACAGATCTTGCCTTTCTCGTTTTTAAAACTTCAAATAATGAGCAAGCTTCTTTCCTATGCCTTGGTGAATTGTTATGCTCCTTCCTAAGTCTGGGTCAGTTTCCAACATTTTATCCTTTGTACTTTCAGTGCCTTGAAATACCCCTGAGAGTTCCCTTAGGGTGAAGTTATTTGTCAGCATCACCTCCTCTGGGGCATTCATCCTCTTTGTCACAACCACTTTCTTCACTTATGCTGATAAGTCTACCTTTTCTGAGTCCCTCTAGCCACAAATCTCGAGTCTCCTGAAGTATGGCTGTGCCAACATTCCCATGAACAGGTATTTCTTCTATAACTCTACTATGTTCAATTTGAATTTCACTTCAAGCATTATCAATTTTCACTTCTTTGCTGCATTTTTGTCTTTGTGGGTCAATTCCTTTTTCAATTATCCCTTTTTGCAAAATGCCATGTGGGTTTATCATTAAGAAACCAGGAGGCAATACAATAACACACTTTGCTGTGCATGAACTGAAGAGCAGATGTATAGTGACCAATCACCAACAGGCTTTAAAAGAAATGAAGTGATTGGTCATTGATTATGATGCACATTTGTTATTTACATAAGGATATGTGGACTGAAAAGCTAGCAGTGAATTTTGTACTTTATGTAATTACTCACAATTAATATACTGCTGTAACTTAAATTTGGACTATGTTATTGGTGAACCAGTATTATTTAACTAAACCGTGGTAACTGAAATACATAACTATCAGAACCACAAAGTGAGGACCACCTGCTTTTTGAAGTCAGAGATAATAGGATTTTTTGGAAGATAGGATGTGGGTGTGAAAAAGAGCTTCCCTTTCACATCACCTGCTTTGTTGGTGATATTCATTATCTGATTACTGCCTGTCCCTCTTTGATAGCCAGCTCCATGAGGGCAGGGACCACACTTAACTTTGTTTACCATTATACAGTTGATGTTGCACTTTCTCAAATAGTATCTCTTTAAGTTTCACAACAACCCCATGAGTAGGTATTACTAATGTCATTTCACAGATGAGGAAACTGAAGCTCAGAAAAGTTAAGTAATTATCCTAGTTTCATACAACTAGTAAGTGACAGACGAGGACTCAAATTCATATCTTTTGAATTCAAGATATTCAAGATAGTGAATTCAGTACTCTTTCCTTTGAAGCACCTCATACCTCCCAATTAGACATAGAGCAGAGTCTTAGAAAGCCTTGCTTTGCAAACCATAGCACCATGTTTTCTATGCCATAATGAGTTACCAGAGGGAAGCTGTAGAATGTGAGAGCAGAAATAAAACGAATGTTGTGAGTTTGACTCTTCTGTCCGTATAAATATCCTACAAGTTTCCATTTAAATTCTAGTCTTAACCTCCATGACATGGATATATAAAATATTTAAGGATTTCTTTGTTATCATAGCAACAAGACTAGCAGTGCCTAATTCAGCTTCTAATTATAATACTCATGAAAACCCATAAAAAGACAAAACTGGCAACTACACTGATGGAAGTCAAAAGAATATATCTTAGACTTCAGAGGAATTTCCACTATCTTCATAAATAATAAGGGTAAATTAACAAATGCAATCCTGAATTGCTGAAACTCTAGTCTGAGAATCAGAACATTAAGGGGAGGTACCTAAAAAACTTTGACTCACACCACTAACCATACCTAAGTCGAGAGTATCTGGTTGCATTTATCAGAAACCCACCTCTCTTTCCCAGAGGAATTAGCTTTTAATCCAGCAACTTCTCTCTCCTCCTTCACCATTTCCAAAGCTTTCATTCAGAAATTATTCCTCTCAAGATGCAACAGAACCAGAAATCAACATGACAGAGCAATTTGAGGGAGACTTCTTGATCTCAATATAGTGGCCAACAACACTGTTGTCCTGGCTGTTTTAACATCTAAAGTAGTCTGTCAGAATAGAAAATCATTGCTTTGTTACTAGCATATTGTTATTTTAGCAAGAAAGATGCTTAGCAGACATAACTCACCCATTCCAATTAAGGGACTTTTTCACCTACTTTTACATTTCTGATGTGACATGAATTTCTTACAAGTACTTTTAGAACTAACAATAATCATTTTTAAATCATTTAAAATTTTTTCATTATTATACAATAACCTAAAGTATCCAATTAATGTATTTTAAATATTGAATACTAAAATAACTAACAGAAAAAATTACTTGAGAATACCCTGTGTAATCTAGAGCTGAGAATAAGATTGCATAATGTAACACAAATATCCCTTCTGTTACAGCCATTTTATAATAAATACCATATCAAAATGTAAAAAGAAACAAATTGATAACACCCCTAACTGAAGACAGAAGAACATACTTTCCACAGGGGGGGCATTTCCCTATTTGTATCCTCAATAGGGATACACTAAGAAATGCATTCCTGAATTGTTCAAGTTCTGCTTTGGGAATTGTAATCATGAAATCTACTAAGAGCAGAGGATTCTTTTAAATTTTCCAAAGGAAAAATATGTATTATCATTAAGCTGACAGATGCATGCATTGCTTAAAATTAAATGAGTATGACTATCCTTATTTTAAGAGAGAAATGGAGGATTTGATATGCATACCATGGAGGATACAGTGATTTCTCAGAGACTGAGCACACACTTTGCTCAGAATGGTTCTGAAAAAAGCCTGTGATGGATAGAAGAGGCATATGATTGTAGGTTCTATGCAGTTTCCTTTTGGATATTGCCTAACACCCCCCTCATCCTCATCATATGCACCAACCTCAGCCTATCCCAAATCTCCCTCATCCTCAGACTGACAACCTCCCCCAAACTCGTGGCTTTCTCAGGAGCTAGGGCACTCTGGTCTAGTGTAAAGATCCACTCCAAACATCACTTAGTAATTTTTCTAAAATGCTGAAAGTGTAGTGGTTTGTTGTTGTTTTGTTTTGTTTTGTTTTGTTGCCACATTAAAAATAACCCAGCTGGAATTTCTGGTCAAGATAGTGGAGTAGGTAAATGCTGTGCTCACCTCCTCTCAGGATCACATCAATTACAACTAAACTATAGAAAAACCATCATTGAGAATCACCTGAAATTTAGCTGAAACAAAGCCCTACAACCACAGACATATAGAAGAAGACACCTTGAGACTGGTAGGTGGGGCAGAGATGAGGAATGGGCTGGTTCCACACTCATGTGTGACCATTAAAAATTAGGAGGGATAACTTTGCTGTGGAGGTTCCCCTCACCCCAAGGAGCGAGGAGTCCCATCCCTATACCAGGCTTCGCGACCCCAGATTCCAGTGCCGGGGAGAGAAGTGTCCATAACTTCTGGTTGTGAACACCAGCAGAGATTGTGGCTGAGTGAGACGAGGGCAGCTGGAGTCCCAGGCACTCTTCTGAAAGAGAGTACACATGGACGTACTCGCTGACAGACTCACTCATTCTGAGCTCCAGTGCTGGGGCAGCAGCTCAAAAGGTGCCAGGGACATACGGGGAGGAACTGATTGTCTTGCTACAGGGTGAGTGCTGGAGGGGTAGTTTTCTTCCAGATGGAGGAACTGGTGGAGCCATTCTTTGTTGAGCCCTCTACCATCCTGCATGCAGATGCAGGCAGATGCCATATCTGAGTCTCCATCAAACTGGCAAATCTTTTGTCTGCCCTGCCCTAGTGATTCCTGGAGACCCTGCCCCACCCAACTTTCAGACACACGTAAGCCACTTCCAGTGGCTTTTCCATACAAATAACCTGTCTGAGCTCATGCTGTGGACTTTCCTAAAATCTCTCAAAGGTTCACAACATGCAAATAAGCAGCTATGGCTTCAGCATGTTTTGTACCACTTGTTGAGCAGCCCTAAGCCTGGCACTAGTGACAGCCAGCCGTGGTTCACAGATTGGCCTCTTGAGGCACATCTAAGCCCAATGCATGCAGCGGCCATTAGTGGATTGCTTTGTGGCTCATACCAGGGAGAGCACGGGTTGCAGCTAAACTTGGCCAGCAGCAGGTTCCCTCCCAGGAGGCCTCAGGGCTGGCATACCAAGTGGACAGCTTTTGACCAAGCCGGAGTATCACCCAGGTGCCTAAAAGGATGACACACCAAAAGAGTACACTGGGCAGGCACCAGAACCCTGCTAAAGTAAATGCTGCTCTTTAGGGTCAGCCCTTGTACAACAGCTCCTCCACAACAGATCAGCTTGAGGGTCAATCTCTCCCATTGATGGGTAAACAGCAACCAAGCCTCAACTACAACAGGGGGACACACACAACCCATGCAAGGGAAACACCTGGAGCACCCAGCTCTGGTAACCAGGGAGACTGCACCACTGGGTGCCATAGCACATCTACTACATAAGGCCTCTCTGCTAAGACCGAAAACCTATAGCAACACTATCAAACATAGAAACAAACACAGGGAGGCAGCCAAAATGGGGAGACAAAGAAACATGTCCCAAATAAAAGAACAAAACAAAGCTCCAAAAAAAGAATAAAATAAAATGGAAAAAAGCAATCTACCCAACACAGAGGTCCAAACAGTGGTTTTTAGGATGCTCAGCGATCTCAGGGAGAACTTTGACAAAGAGATGCACAACACAAAAATGGAAATAGAACACATTTTAAAAAGTCAGAAATAAAGAATACAATAACTGAAATGAAAAATACATTAGAGGGAATCAACAGTAGATCAGATGAAGCAGAGGACTGAATCAGCAATTTAGAAGATAAGGTAGTAGGAAACACCCAATCAGAAGAGCAAAAATAATCCAAAAAATTAGGAGAGTTTAAGAGACCTCTGGGACAACATCAAGCATACCAACATTTGCATCATAGGGGTACCAGAAGGAGAAGAGAGAACAAGGAATTGAAAATCTATTTGAAAAAATAATGATGGAAAACTTCCTTAACCTTAAAAAGAAATTAGATATACAAGCCCAGGAAGGACAAAAAGTCCCAAACAAGATAAACCCAAAGAGACCCATACCAAGACACATCATAATTAAAATAGCAAAAGTTACAAAGAGAGATTCTTAAAAGCAGCAAGAGAAAAGCAGTTTGCTACCTACAAGGGAGCTCCCATAAGGCTGTTGACTGATTTCTCAACAGAAACTTTGCAGGCCAGAAGAGATTGGCAGGAAATAGTCAAAGTAGTGAAAAGCAAGGACCTACAACTGATATTATTCTATCCAGTAAAGCTATCATTTAGAATCAAAGACAGATAAAGAGCTTCCCAGACAAGAAATAGCTAAAGGAGTTCATCACCACCAAACCAGTATTACAAGAAATGTTTGAGGGACTTCTTTAAAAAGAAGAAGACAAAGAAGATAAAAAGTATAAATAATAAAATGGTAATAACTACACACTTATCAACAATTACTTTAAGTGAAAATGCATTAAATGCTCCAATCAAAAGGGGTGGACAGATGGCTCAGTTGGTTAGAGCGTGAGCTCTGAACAACACGGTCACTGGTTTGATTCCCACATGGGCCAATGAGCTGTGCCCTCCACAAGTAGATTGAAGACAACAAGCTGCCACTGAGCTTCTGGAGGGGCGGCCGGATGGCTCAGCTGGTTAGAGCACGAGCTCTCAGCAACAAAGTTACTGGTTCAATTCCCACATGGGATGGTGGGCTGCGCCCTCTGCAACTAAAGACTGAAAATGGCACCTGGACTTGGAGCTGAGCTGTGCCCTTCACAACTAGATTGAAGGACAATGACTTGGAGCTGATGGGCCATGGAGAAACACACTGTTCCCCAATATTCCCCAATATTCCTCAATTTAAAAAAAAAAAAAAGAAGAAGAAAAGAAAAAAGAAAAAGACTAACTTAAAAAAAAAAACAACATAGGGTAGCACAATGGATAAGTAAACAAGACTCTTACGTATGCTGCCTACAAGAGACTCACGTCAGACTGAAAGGTACACACAGACTGAAAGGAAATGTATGGGGAAAAGATATTTCATGAAAATGGAAACAAACAAAAAAGCTGAGGTATCCATACTTATGCCAGACAAAATGGACTTTAAAACAAAGGCTATAACAAGAGACAAAGAAGGACCCAGTAATCCTACTTCTGAGTATTTATGCAAAGAAACCCAAAACACTATTTTGAGGGGATGTGTGCATCCGTGTGTTCGTTGCAGCGTTGTTTACAATGACCAAGGTGTGGAGGCAGCCTGGGTGTCCATCAACAGAAGAATGGATAAAGAAGGAGATGGTACATATACACAATGGAATATTTCTCAGCCATGAAAGGGAATGGGTTCTTGCCATCTGCGGCAGCATAGATGAACCTGGAGGGTATTGTGCTGAGTGGAGTGTCAGACAGAGAAAGACAGAGGCAATATGATTTCACTTATATGCAGAATTGAAAGAACAAAATAAATGAACAAATAAAACAGAAACAAACTCATAGGTACAGAGAACATTTTGATGGTTGCCATATGGGAGAAGGGTTGGGGATAAGTGAAAAGAGGAAGGGATTAAAAAGTACATATTAGTTGTTACACAGTAGTCATGGGGATGTGGAGTATAACATAAGGAATATAGTCAATAATATTGGAATAACTATATATGAAGTCAGATGGTCATTAGATTTACCAGGGTGATAAATGGGAGGAGGATTGGTGGGCAGGGTGAAAAAGGTGAAGGAATTAAAAAGTACAATTTGGTAGTTACAAAATAGTCATGGGGATGTAAAGTAAAGCATAGGGAATATAGTCAATAATATGGTAATAACTATGCATAATTCCAGGTAGGTGCTAGACTAGTCAGGGGGAATCACTTCTTAAATTTTACAAATGTCTAACCACTATGTTCTACCCCTAAAATTAATATAATATTGAATGTCAAAATAAATAAAGTAAAAAAAAAATAAAATGAAATAAAAATAACCCAACAGTTAACATGTCATTTATGCAGGTAAAAATGGCAGATTCAAGTACATGCCACTAATTTTGTTTCCTTCCACTAAAAGGGCAATAAAGGGACTTTTGCTTTTAAAGACATACATCCCCAAGTAGGAATATAACAGAAGAAACAACTTCAGCAACATTTCCTAAAAAGGAAAGCCGATGGAGGAGCAAACACTTAGAAAACTAGTAAAAAATGAATTTCAACCTGGCAAGTGAGGAAAGTGTGAATGTGTTCACAAAATCCTTAAAGGGTCAGGGATGGGAAGGTCAAAGCACTTTCAGAAATGGAGTGCTAACATAAGGAAAGGTGGTGAAGAACAGTTGAAGAAGCAGCTAGAGACCAGGTCCCCTCCTCTCCTCTGTGAAGCTGGGCAAATTTTCCCCAGTCACCAGACAGAAGATTTGTCTTAATGTGACGTTCTTAACCATAAGTGGGCTACCAAGATTCCCATACAGCTGAGAAAACCTTATAAAGGAATAACAGATCAAGAAAACAGAAGGAAAGCGCTTGGAAGAAATAGAGATTCTGCAGGGGAAAGAAAGCTTGAGAAAAACTCAATAATCCTAAAGACAGAAGAGGAGTTAATAAAACATTATAAAAAGGCACATTCAAGGAACAAAAGAAAGGTCATGAAATTTAAAATATGAGTGCATAGTTTTAAAAACATTTAATAGATTTTTTTAGAAAATAAAATTCAGGAAATCTCACAGAAAGAAGGTGAAAAATGAAATAGAAAATAGAAGAGAAAGAAAAAAGAAAAAAAAAGGAAAGAAAGCTTGTACATTTGGTTTAAATTCTTTCTTGTTTTCATTAATAAATAAATATACTCGCTTTCAAAAGTCAAATTATACTAAAAGGCTTCTAACAAAAAAAATGATCAATTCCCCCATCCACTTTTTCCTAGTTCCTACTTGAAGATTTCAGAAGAAAAGCCCTTTGACTTTTTCAGCTGTTTCTTGTTGACATTTACCTAACTTTATATGTTTAAACACTATGTATTTTGCTATATTTAGATACATCAATTTTGGACATAATCCAATTACTTCCTATGATGGTCATAGAGCATTTTACTCTTACACTCCTATCGCCTTTGCTTTCCCTGCTCCATGATTTCAATGTAGTTATGCTCGGTTTTTTAGATTAAATCAATATCCAGTTATGTCTATGTAAATATTACTCACAGCTGAGCACTATACTGTGATTACATTTCTGTTCTTATATTTTTGCTGAAGTTAATTATTACCATCTTTTTTATTGATGTACAATTTACACACGATAACATGCACTCATCGTTACGATTCAATGAATTTTTGTAAATTTATAGAGTTGTGCAACTATCACTACAATCTAGCTTTGGAACCTTTCCATCACCCCCCAAAAACTCCTTTGTGCCTGTCTGCAGTCAATGCCTGCTTCAGCTCCCAGCCCCAGGCGACCACTCATCTGTTTTCCGTCTCTATAAATTTGCCTTTTCTGGAAACTTCATATAAATGGAATCATGCAATATGCAGCCTTTTGTGTCTGGCTTCTTTCACTTAGCATAATATTTTGAGATTCATTATGTTGTAGCATGTATCTGTAGTTTGTTCCTTTTTATTGATGAATAGTATTCTATTTTATGGATATACAACACTTTGTTAATCCACTCACCAGTTGATGGATATTTGGATTGTTTCCACTTTTCGGCTACTAGAAATAATGCTGTTGTGAATATATGTATACAAGTCCTGGTGTGGACTTTTGGTTTCACTTTCCTTGGATAAACAGCTTGGCATGGAATTGCTGAGTTGTATAATAAGTTTACGTTTAACTTCTTAAGAAACTGCTAACCTGTTTTCCAAAGTAGCCATCTCATTTCACACCCCCACAAGCAGAATATGAGAGTTTTAGTTATTTTATCGTGTCACCGACGCTTGAAATTGTCAGTCTTTTTGTTTAAAACCATATAGCAGTGTCTCATTTTAATTCACATTTTCCTAATGACTAATTATTTTAAGCATGGGCTGATTAGTCCGTGATCTTTTTGAGGAAATGTCTGTGCAAATATGTTGTCCACTGTATTAGTTTTTTATTGCTGGAATAATAAAGTACCACAAATGGGGCACTTAAAGTAATACACTTTTATTATTTCAGTTTCTGTAGGTGAGAAGTGCAGTTGGGCTCAGCTGGGTTTTCTGCGTAGGGTTTCACAAGACTGAAATTAGGGTATCAGCAAGACATGTTCCTTACTGGATGCTCTGGGAAAGAATCCTCTTTCAAGATCACTCAGGTGGTTGGCCGAATTCAGTTCCTTGTGGCTGGAGAACCAAGGTCTCTGAGTCCTTGCTAGCTGTCAGCAAGGGACCAGTTTTTGCTTCTAAATGCTACCTGAATCCCTTCTCTCCTTTCTATGTGCCCCCCTCCAGCAAGAGGGCGTTGCTTCCCTCTCTCACTTCGAATCTCTTTCTCTTTCTAAAGGGCTAGTGTGATTAAATTGGGACCACTTAGATAATATAGGATAATATTCCTATATTAAAATCTGTTATCTTAATTACAATAGCAAAATCCCTTATGCCACATAGCGTAACATATCCACAGATTGGGGGGGATCATTGCGGGGGTGGGTGGGGGCATGTTGCCTAAAAAACACATTTTAAAGCAGATCTTGTCTTCTTATTACTGAGTTGTATAAGTGCTTTATATATTCTGAACACAAGTCCTTTAGCAGAGGTTAGCAAACTTTTTTGCAAAGGGACAGAAAGAAATATTTTATATTTTAGGGGTTTCACAGGATCTCTTTTGCATTTCAACTTTTTTTTAACAACCTTTAAAAATATGAAAGCCATTTTTAGCTCATGGATCTTACAAAATAGGCCTCAGACCATAGTTTGCTGATCCCTTGAGATGTGTGATTTGCAAATACTGGGGGTGCCAAAAAATGTATACACATGACTTATATTCATCTTTTGTTATTGGTATATGTTGAGTATAACAATTTTAATACAGTTTTTTCCATTCTTAAAATGTGTATACATTTTTTTGGCACTCTCTGTATTTTTCTCCAAGTTGGTGGGTTGTTTTTTTATATTTTCTTACTGATGTCTTTGGAAGTGTGGTGGAGAGAATTTAAGATGGCCCTCAAAACCCCTGCCTCCTGGTATTGGTACCTTGAGTATGGTGGGATCTATGACTTGCTTCTAACCAATGGGATGTGGCGAAGTTCATTCCATGTACACAGTTAAAGAGCATAACACCCTTCTTGCTAGAGTCCCTTTCTCCTGTTAGAGTCTTTTTCTCCTTTCTGGCTTTGAAGAAACAAGCTGCCATGAATCCTCTAGCCCCCAGGTACCAGATACTGTCAACAGCCTTGCAAGTGGGGAAATGGATCTTCTCTAGTTGAATCTCATGGAGACCTCAGCCCTGGCTGACATCTTGATTGCATCCTCATGAGACCCTAATCTGACGACCCAATTGAGCTATGCCCTGATTTCTGACTCACAGAAATTGTGGAATAATAAGTGCGTGTTATTTTAAGTCACCAATTGTTATGCGGCATGGAAAAGTAATACAAAGAGCAAATGTCTTTAAGTCCATTTTATTGCTTTTGTTCTTTTGATATCGTATGGAAGAAATCTTTGTCTCACTTCAAGTCACAAAGATTTTCTCCAGTGTTTTCTTCAAGACGTTTTACAATTTCAGTTTCTACATTTGGATGTATTATTGAGTTAATCTCGAATTGTGTGAGATAAAAGTCTAAGTTCATTTGTTTTTTTAACATATGTATATCTAACTGTCCCAGCATCATTTTTTGGAAAGGTTTTCCTTTCCCCCTATTGGACTGCTATGGCACCTTTGCTGAAAAATCAATTGACAATAAATGTATGGATTATTCCTGGAGGCTCAATTCTGTTTGTGGATCCATATGTCTATCCTTACCCAAATATTCCACTCTTTTGATGAACATAGATTTATTGTAAGTTTTATAATTGAGTATTCCAACTCCTTCAAATTTGTTCTTTTTCAAAATTGCATTGGCTAGCAACGTTCTTTGCGTTTCCATATAATTTTAGGAGCACCTTGTCAACTTCTACTATGCTACGGGTACTACTATTACTAATGCCTCCTAGGGTTTTGACAGAGACTATAGTGAATCTACAGAGAATTGCCATCTTAACAATATTGAATCTTTCAGCCTAGAACATAAAATGTCTCTCCGTTTATTTCGATCTTAATTTCTCTCAGCAGGGTTTTGTAGTTTTCTGTGAATAAGACTTATACTTCTTCTGTTGCATTTATTCTCAGTATTTCATTCTTTTCGATGCTATCAGGAATGAAATTTCATTCATTATTCATTGCTAGAATATAGAAAAATACTTTAGTGTTCCGTAGTTATCTTGTATCCTGTGACCTTGAGCTCATTTATTACTTCTAGTATTTTTAAATATCTCTTAGGAGTTTCTACACTTAGGATCATGTCTTCAAAAAAGGCAGTTTTGCATCTTCCTTTTCAATCTTTATGCTTTCAATTTCTCCATCAGGTCTCCTTGTACTGGCCAGAGTCTCCAGTCCAATGATGAACAGATGGTGAAAGCGGACATCTTTGCCTTATGCTTGATCTTAGGGACAAAGCACTAAGTCTTTCACAATTAAGTGTAATGTTAACTGTAGATTTCTGTAGATGGCCTTTGCCACACTAAAAAAGTTCCCTGCTACTCCCAATTTGTTGAGAGTTTTTATCATTCATGGGTACTGAATTTGTTTTCAAATGTTTTTACTTCTGTGTCTCTTGAGATGATCATATGGTATTAATATTTTTTCTATTAATATGGCATATTAGATTGATTTATTTTCAGAAGTTAAAATAACTTTGCATTCTTGTGATAAGTCCCACTTGGTCACTGTGTACCTTTCATATATGTTGCTGGATTTCATTTGCTAATTTGTTTTAGGACTTTTGCATCTATATTAGAACGGGAGATATTAATTTGTAATTTTTTTTTTCCTTTGGCAAGCATCAGCTTGTTCTCTGTATCTATGGGTTCTTTCCTACGTTGTTTGTAGTTTTCTTTCCTTGAGATGACTTTATGTGTCTTTGGTATCAGGGTAATAGTAGCCCCTTATCACTGGGAAGGATCTTCTTTTCCCCTATTTTCTGGCAAAATTTGTAAAAGGCTGGCATTATTTCTTACTTACATGCTTGATAGAATTCACTACTGAAAATATCTGGGCCTGGGCTCTTCTTTGTGGATCTTTAATTACTAACTTAATTTCTTTACTTGTTCGTCTATCAAGATTTTCCATTTCTTCTTGAGTTAGTTTCAGTAGCATTTGTCTTTCTGGGAAATTGTCTAATTGTCTGCTTCATCTAAGTTTTCTGTCTTTCCTTTTTTTTTGGACAGAATATTGTTGATAATATTTTCTTATACTTCTTTTAATTTTTTAAGAGTTGGTAGTGATGTCCCCTCTTTTACTCTTGAATTTACTAATTTGTGTTTTCTCTCTTTTTTTTCTTGGTCATATAAGATCACGGGCAACATAGTATACACAGCTTAGTGGTCAGCCCATGATTGGTCAGATGTTGCACTCAAACATCTGAAGTCAGTAAACATCTTGCTCATAGGTCTATTAGTTGGTTGGGAACACATCCAAATTCCAGGCAGTTTGACTCCTGGACTCTGCTTTATACTCTTTCATGCTCTTTCAGGTCTTCTCTGTGTGGACCCAACAAAATTAATTTTGATTTACATCTGTATGTACATGCATCTAAAATCCCTAAATCAGCCAGTAATGTGTGGAAAACTTAGCTAGCTGTTTATTGACTAATTTTTTTGGAATCTACCTGTTAAATTTTGGTTAGTTCATAGGTCTGCTGTTCAACCCAACCAGGATTACAACCTCAGGCTTGCATTGCAGGGCTATGGATTTCATTATTCTTTTCCTACTAGTAAGATTGCTACTATTATAGGCAATATTTCTGGGTGGGGTTTTTTTTTGTTTGTTTGTTTGTGTTTTGGCCGCTACTCCAAATCAAGTCACCCTTTAACAGCAAAGTTGATGGCTTTAAGTCTAGCCCCACCCTGATACAAATACCAAGCCTTTCAAGCTGAAGAACTGGATGGAAACAGCCCCAAGCAAGAATGGCACAGACTTTCACTGTTCTTACTTGAAGTTCAGCAATGTTTTGTTTTTCCTTTCTTTTTTTTTTTTTTTAGTAATACATGCTTCTCAATTTCTTGTTTGTCTCTGTTTGATTTCCATAGCCCTGAAAAAAGAATTTTTTTTTTAATATGTCAAGTTTTATACTTACTTTTAGAGGGACAGGATTTGCCAAACTTTTCACTTTGGAAAGCCTTGCTTAGGCCACCTGGCATCTCAGATACCTATCTGTTTTCATTATTTAGTTTTTCCTTATATTTATTGCTAAATGTCCACACCCATACCAATAGAGTAATTTTTCACCAGAAAGAAATCTCTCTCTGTTTTATTTTTGAAGTCTTAACCTCCTGAGAACTTCTATTCTGCTTTTATCTAAAGTAGAAATTAATTGCACCACTGTCTTAGGACATCATTTCCTAATTATCCTAGGAATTCTCTTCACCTAGGATCTCCTGATTTAGATTATCTGTCTTCTGAATCTCAAAACTGTCTCTTTTTTGGTTTATTCCCTTACTTTGGTGGAGCACAGTCTGCAGCAGAGTTTTTTACTTTTTTCTTTTTCATGTTAAAGATAGCACTCTTTCAGAGAGAATGTCATGGCTGTCCTCCACATGCCTTCTTCTGTGATCATACTGCTCTGATCTATGTTTCCCTCACAGTGTATGGGTAGGTGGAATTTATTTGTTTTTGAGATAGACAGTGCAATTTGAAGTAAATAACCTAACTGCTAGGGAAAATAGATGAGGAAAGAGAAGTGAAATACCCAGAAATAGTCTTTTTTGTCAGTGATTTTAAAATTAGATTTGCATTCTTTTGGATAGGACAAGTGGCTATTTCTGGCCTCAATATGGTTTCAAAACCAAAACAAAGGGTACCCAAGGAAACACATCACTTTCTCATTACAGGAACATGAGGATTATAAGTCTATGCAAAAGTTAACAATTGTCCATCCTAACACCCATCAGTACAGACCTTTGTCTAAAGGGGAGGTTCAATGTGCAAAGACTAAAATTTTAACAAAACTTGGATTGGTTGTAACACACAACCCTTGTCAGAAGCATCCTCCAAATTTGCTTATCTCAAATCCAATCAAGAGAAAAGAAGATTGTCACAGCTGTGGAGACCATGGTAGAGCCCTGCACCCTGGTAATGACGGGACTGGTTGTATCTTGGAGAAGAGGAAAAAAATGAGGCAGTGCCTTTGGTAAATGATTTTATCCACTCCAGAATTGCCAACTTAATGTTTTGAAAGAGGATATGGATAAATTGACCATTATTCTCTTTATATTCAAGATGAAATTTTGTCCTGACATCTCTCTTCAGCCAGCTCCTGATTTTTATTCACCCAAGAAAATTTCCTAGTTTATGAACACTTCTTAAAAACTCTAAAGGCTACCAGGACCTTTGAAATGGTAAAAAAAATAAAAAATAAAAAATTATTTGCTGAGCAAAACTAATTTGGCAAAATATCTAGTACCTAAGTTACAGATGGACTGCCTGCAGTGAAGAGCCACACATGTATTTTTGTTTCAATGGTGAAGATGGAAGCTGTACCCATAGTACTGAGGCTCACTATGTTCTCCACTGGACTACACTGCCACCAAGGAGTTGTCCTACATCCTTTATGAAGATTGTCTTCTGCAGCAAAACTTATATTATCAATGCCAGGGATAAATTTATTACCTGTCCAAGAAGTTTCATCAAGAACAGAAGGTATAATATTAAGTTCTTAATTATACTGAAGTTCATTCGATTTCAGAAAATCTTAAAATTCTTTTTTGAAGGCTAGAAAATTTTGTTGTTGTTGATGATAGAGTATGTGTTTGCCTATGTTTACTTTAAAGCAAAGAACATTCTCAGAACCATTTAAAAGAGAGACTTATTTTGGCCTGGCTCACTTGGAAGATGATTTGGGTCCATATAAATGAAGTATATCATTCCCTTTAAGACAATAGTCAAGACTGTGCAACCATGAAGTCTTAGCTAACCTACCAAGTCAACCGGACCCATAACTCCCAAGTATTTACAAAGGACTGGGCCAAGCAACAAATGGACGATGAAGGGGCCAAGGCCTGTCTGGCCTCCACGTTTAAGTCAACTTTTCACCTCTTATTCAACCTTACAATACTATGTACCTCTTCTTCACAATACCTTCTATGATTGTAACTGTATATTTTTAATAGTCTTTTTATTGTGTCAACTGGCTACAATCCCCATTATTCATTCAAACACTAACCTAGGTGTTGCTATAAATGTATTTTGTAGATATGATTCACGTCCATAATCAGTTGAATTTAAATAAGGGAAATTATCCTAGATAATTTGGGTTGCACCTGATTCATTTAGCTGAAATGCTTTAGAAGCCAAGCTGAGGTTTCTCTAAAGAAGAATTTTTTGTCTGTGGACATCAGCTTCAGCCCATTCCTGAGAGATTCTCGCCTGCTCCTTCTAATAGCCTGCCCTACAAATTTCAGACTTGCCTAGCTAGCCAACGTAATTGAGTAAGCCAACTCCTGGCAATAAGTTCCTTAATATGTATCTTCTACTGGTTCTACTTCTCTGGCTGAACCTTGACTTTTATAACACTGCTGTGTGATTTTTGGGTAAATACTAGTATGTTTTCCTCTCACATAAACTTCATGAAGGCAGAGATTATACCATTTTTATGTATGTATTTATTTAGATACATGGTATCTAGAGACATTATTTAAATACACCATGGTATCCTATGGTGTATCTAGTGCCCAACTTACAAAACTCACTCAAAATATGCTTGCTGAATGAGTAATTAAAGATCTATAGATTTCTGTATTTCTAACTAAAATATAATACCTGAATAGAAATGTCTTGGAAGTCCAATGGAAGTATGGAAAAATAAGTCAAAAAGGCTCCTTTCCACCTTGACTGTGGCTATACGTTTCATTATTCTTACACACAGGAATAGATTCTGGTCAAGTAAGGACAATAATTAAAAATACCAATTATTTACCGAGTACTTGTTCTGTGCCAGACACCATGCTAAATGCTATACATACATCATCTTTAATCCTTAAAACAACCTTGGGTGGTAAGGATTATTATTCCCACTTATAACCAGAAAATAGAGACATATAGGAATTTGGAAATTTGTTCAAGATCATAAAGATGGTAAGTGATAAACTAGGATGTGAACCAGGTGTGTACTGCAAAGCCAGTGTTTGGTTACATCACCTCCTTCTTAAAACCCTTCTGCTGTGATGGTCAGATATATCCAAATGAATATATCCGAAGTTTTTATACATAGAAAAAAATGTCACTTATATACAAAGCAGCTCAAATTGTTATTATTAAATGCATAAAATAGTCAAAATATCAACTTTTGTGTGTGTGTGGATTTCTGATACATTTTGGAAAAAGGGGAAAAAAAGCTTGAAATCAATTAATGCAGCAAGAGTTAAGTTTGGAAAGCCAGGGTCTTTGAGAGCCCATTAATAAAAACTTGAACGGTGCTCATTCGTAATATTCCCCATTAATCCATTAAATATATGTCTCTAGTATACACCTGTTTTCTGCTGAAAGTGTTAATGGCATGTCTTTTCACTACCAGAAGTGTTCTGGTTTGGATGTTAAATGGTACGGTCCCACTACATATAGAACACTGTGTTGTATGTGTAAGCAGGAACTGAAGCAAACCTTGTCTCTGCCGTGATTCCATAGGGCCCAAGACAGCTGCAGTACGAAACCAGCCTCTTCTCTGCTCTTCTGCACCCTTGTTAGATTGAGTCTGCACAACCATATCTCCAGGGGTCCTACACATTCATGTGCATGTGTAAAAATCTGAAATGGAATTTTCCAAACACAATTCCAATAACTAGAATATGGGGCCTTGACCTCTGACCTCACTGAATTCCACTAGGTAAACATCATCATCCTGAATGAATGATTCCTCCAGATCCGACTTCCTGTGAAGACCAAATCCTGACCGTCCTAGATGCATTTCAGACCAACTTTGTCCAGGCCAAGCAGGAAAAGCATACGTTTTCTCTCCCACAAAACCAGCAGATGCCTGCAAAAGGCGGGGCCCCTCAAAGTGACCAAGATTATCTAATGTTTTGGGGATGTGAGGTCAAGTATGCTTACTTTACACTGATTTTTACAAACCAGTACATGGTGTTCTAAGATTATTAAAATTAACTCAGAGAAGAAAAAGGACATGAAAATAAAATAAAATTTGGAAAACATTCAGTAGTTGCACAGAAAAACTACTGGGGGGGAGGGTACCAAGTAAAAATAATGATGTTTTAATTGATTATTTGTAGATTAGCTATTTATTCTTAAAGCATATGTAAATTAAAGGCCCTCTTCTTAGGAACACATCAAGCGAAACCTAAGATTGAAAAGATGTAAACACAGATCACCTACTTTTAAATCTTGGTTATTGTATATCTTTCTCTGTAGATAAACAATGGCTTAAGAAAAATATTTATCATATAATAGCAAATTTTTCACAACTTTTAATATGTTCTGAGTAGCCTTAGTTAAATTCAGATCTTCAAATATAGTCCTGTTCTTTTGATACCAATCAAAGAAGCAATCTGGAGGATATATAACAGTAATGTTTTTTGGTCTTTCCTACCAGGAAAACCACATTTTTTCTGGTCTTAAAATAAGCTTATGACTGGTTTTCTTATAAGGGTCAAAAAAAAAAGATCCGCAAAAATATCAGCCTAAACAGAAAACACATTTCTCTCCCTGACATAGCCTGGGGCAGTAACACAAGGTCAGCGTGTGTGTGTGTGTGTGTGTGTGTGTGTGAGAGAGAGGAGAGAGAGAGAGAGAGAGAGAGAGAGAGAGAGAGAGAGAGAGAGAGAGAGATATGTGTTATGCTGCTGCTTTTGCTAGATTTTTTTTTGTTCTTCTCTAGCTACACTGTTTTAATTCTCTAAATATTAATCAAATTGGGGAACTAATCCTGAACATGTACCTTTAAGCATAAGGAATAGCTCATAATGATATTAAGCTGCAATCTAACAAGCAATCAGAGACTAAAGAATAATACTATGGTCAAGTCACAAAATAGATGTTGTAATAAAAAAAACTTAAACTTACCACTATGGCATATTACCTTTGTTCTTTTTGCTATTTATGTACTCATCTTGGGTTGGAATAAATACCAACATTTCTTTAGGAATATGGTCTTAATGAAAAATTAAGGATTATGATTATACTCTTGCCAAGTGGGGACTCAGGTTTTACTTTTATGTCTTGGCATCCGTAAGAAAAGAAAAACTATATGTGAAGTTATTTGAAATCTTCCATTCTTATTAATAGCTTCTTTCTGAAGTATGTAAATAATTCTTTTTATTAATACTGGGATAAATTTTCATAGCTTTTCCTAAATCTTACCTCAAAATGCTTTGGAACATAAGGCAGAGGGGAATATAAAGCGACTTTAACAAACCACTGAAGAGTAAGCATTGATTGTAAACCTCCATAACAGCATTGCACCAAGAAGCCAGCATAGAACATGGGCCCTGCCGTCTAGGGCCAGGGTGGACAAACGACTGCCCATGGACCAAATGTAGCCTGCCTGGGGTCTGTTGTTATACAGCTCTCTACTTAAATGGTTTTTACACTTTTAAAGAGTAAACAACGCAAAAGAGAATACGCAACAGAGACAGTTTGTGGCCTGCAAAGCCTAATATATTTACCATGTGGCCTTTTACAGAATTTTGCCAACCTCTGGTCTAGAAGGTCACAACATTGTCAGGAAAAGGAGATGTGTGTATGATCAATGTTAATTGATGAGAGACACAGAACTACATAATCAAGGTCTAGGGTATATTGAATGGACTGAAGGTAAGGTAGGGTTTCAGAGAAAGAGACACTAATCATTGTGAGCCAAAATTATTAGGGGAAGTCCCTGCAGAGGATTGCCTCTGGAATGTTCCTGGGCTCACAAATGACCTGGGGATCTTGTAACCGTGCAGATTCCGATTCAGCACATCTAGGACAGGCTTCAGGTTCTGCATTTCTGACAAGCGCCCAGGCGATACCCAGGTTGTTCCTCCACACACAACATTTTGAGTAGCAAGGACTCAGAGGACAGGGAGGATTTCAAAATGTGACGAGTAGTAAAGGGGCTGTCCATTGATGCACTTAGAAGCCATGGTAACAGGCTTAGGAAAATAATTCAACAGCAGAATAAAGATACCTGTGTTTTTCATATATTTCTTGCCAATGAGAAGACAACCCCCACGGCCCAGTTTTCCCCAACACTGTTACCCAGATTATTGATACTAGACCAAAGCCAAAAGAGTTCTTTACCTTCAAATGAAATACACTAATCATTTTTTTCCAATAGTCTGAAAGACATGAAAAGCCTTGTTGAAAGGAAAATTTTCTTATGCTAGGAACTAAATTAATATGAGCAGAGTTAGTTTTATAATATAGATTTTGCAATTTCTCTCCTATTCATTTTTTACATTCAAATTGATCTAAAATGTTATTTAAAACTTTAATATGTTTTAAATGCTGTAATTTCATCCCTAAACAATCAAAAGCCATTTTCAGCTCTGGCCAGAGTATTCTGTATAAATAACCACTCACCAAAAGAACCATTTGTATCTAGGACAATGCAAGCATCCTTAAGCATGCATTTGGCTAAGCTAACCTAAATACAATTAACAGCTGTAAAAATTTTAAGACTTTATTTTTACTACAACATAAAGAAATTTGTGATAGCCTCAGGTACAGTGGAGCAGTGTTTGAAGTTAAAATTGTGGCGACAAAGTAAATGATACAGATACTGCTGCTTGAAGAAGAGTCAAGGGTGATCTTTAAAATCAGGCTGTCTTCCTGGTATTCAAAAAAGCAAAAACACATAGATGATGACTAGATTCCATTACAGCCAGGAAAAAGAAAGTTATTCACCCCGAATCAGACATTTTGGGGTTGCTCTGAGTCTCCCCCCAAAGTTTCATTTAAAGCAGTAGAGAAAAATGTCTTTGCAAATTACTTCCATGACCCCCACAGCCATTAATCCTGGGTAGATACTGGCCTGATGGGGGTTGATACACGAAATGATCAGAGGGGTTGAATTAAATTAGTGGTACTGCTGAGTGGTACCTGCAGAAAGCACAGTGTGCCAAAACACATGCTCCACTTCAGAACTGAGTTAACCTGCTTTTCTTCCTTCTTACTACCAACATCTGCTCAAATCATTTACAAGTAAGTGTGATTTTGACAAAATTTACAATAATCATCTTGTCCTTAAGAATGGCTTTGGCATCATGCTTTGCAAACAGCATTTCAAATAAAAGCATTTTGCAGCTGACATTTCTCTGTTCCCAATTTGTGCCTTCCAATAAACACTGAGAAACAATTAGATTAAAATCATATATGGTGATGGAAGGAGAACTGATTTGAATGGTGAGCACACAATGTGATATATGGATGATGTATTATAGAAATGCACACTTGAAAACTATGTAATTTTACTAAAACCACTGTCACCCCAATACATTTAATTAAAAAGATATATAATCCTTGATCCCAAGCTTTGTTTTAGTTCAGCTTTTGTGGATATAAGGAATACAGACTAACCTGCATTAGCTAACTCAAGGAAAGGAAGTTTACTGCAAAGGGTCTGCATTGAAAGAGAAAAGGAAATGACTGAAATTACAGTAGAATCTGGCCTTAGGGGCATGGAGCTGAATGGTTGGCTCAGTTTCCAGGTGTGTGGAATCTATAGATGTTAATTCCAATGGCCCTGGCAGTGTAACACTGCTGCTTCTGTCTATTCCAGTATTAGCAGTCTTTCTTGTAATTTCTGGCCCCCCATGGTTTTGCACACAGCCCTCTAGCAAATTCTTCAGATCTCCAAGAGGAAATGATTGTCTCCATGTCTCTTTTTGTGAGTCAGCAGTAGAGAGCCAGCCTATAGAGTGGTACCCAAAGTCAGCTGTCCACCTCTAGTCCATTCAGATTCATCTGCTTGGGGTCACCTGGTAGGACCAAAATCAGTCAGGCAGCAGAGGCTCTTGATGAAGTTCCCTCAGAAGAGGGATAGGCATGGTAGGTGATTTTAATTACAATTGCTGGTAGGTCAGGACAGAGGAAAAATGGGCCCAGTACTTAACCAAGTACATTTTGGAGTATATTTTAGAAACAGAGTAACAAGATTGTAAAAAAATGATCTACTCATTTTGTTGCCTGTTCAGATACTGCCACTTGTATCCTGATAGACTTGGAGCTGGGGCAGGGCTCTATACACAAACTGTGCTACATAATAACACATTATGATTTTTGTTATTTTTTTTTTCATGAAACAAAAACTTCTCACAATTAGTCCAGCAAATAGTATCATTGTAATGTAAGTGACAAGGCAATAACCCCACAAAAAAAGCTACTTAACAACAAACTCTCAATGTCTCAATTTTTTGTTTAATAAACACTGTCAAGTTTATGGATAATTTCTGCAACTAAAAAAGTGAGAGTTTAGAGGAGATCCAAGATGGCAGAGTAGATAAACGCTGTGCTTGCTTCATCCCATGAACACATCAAAATTACAACTAAATTATAAACCAATCAGCCTGAAGAACCATCTAAAGTCTAGCTGAACAGAAGTATCATAACTATGAAGAAGACACCTAAAGACTAGTAGGAGGGGAGGGGATGTGAAATGGGGTTGATCCCACACCTACATTTGGCGGTTCAAAATTGGAAGCGATATCCCACAGAGGTTCCCCATGAAGGAGTGAGGGACCCCAGACTGCCACACCAGGCTCCCTAGAATAGATTACTGACAAAGGGAAGGAGAGCCCCCACAACAACTGGTTGTGAAAAACAGTGGGGATTCTGACCATCTGGATGGGATGAAAGACAGGGGGAAACCCAGACATCCTCTTAACGGGCCCGGGCAGGCACTCACCCTGGACTCTGGCAGAGGGACAGTGACTCTGGGGGCGTCGGAGACATGGGGAGAGACTGAGTTGTGTAACTTTGGGGCAAGGACTGGAAGGACAGTCCCCATTTTCCCTGAGTGGGGCGCTCCTCTCATACAGTCGGCAGGCAGAAGCCATCTTTCCTGTATTGAGTCCGCCCCCACAGGCCAAATCTGAATCTAATTGACCTGATGAGCTCTGCTGCTCCCTGCTGCTAATTCACTGAGATCCTGCCTCTCCCAATTTGCATACATCATGAGGCTTTATCAGTGATTGAAACTTACCAGAGCCTGCAGGGGACAGCAGGCCTAGGAGTGTCCTGGCTTTTTGCACAGCTACCCCAGGCCTGGTACTGGTGGCAGCTGTCCTCGATTCGCAGCATGGCCTCTCCCACATAACTCCAGGTACAGCACAGGCAGCGAACAACAGACAATTACTTTGTAGCTCCTACCAGGTAGTCACAGGCACTGGGTGACCTGGGCCTTCCCTGGAGCCCCTCCCAAGAGGCCCCAGAAACAACATACTTGGAGGTTGGCTTCAACCACAGCAGAGCACCACCCAATTAGCCCCACAAGCAGCATATAAAAAGGATGGTACCAACAGATGGCAGAGCCTGGTAGGACGATTATCACTCAGCGAGTTAAGCCCCCTGCACAGCAGCCTATAAGCTGTGGACATGGCGAAACCCTATAGCCAGTCAGCTTGAAGGTTAATACCAAACACTGGCATGCCAACAGCAACCAAGGTTCAACTATACTGTGTTTCCCCAAAAATAAGACCTAGCCGGACCATCAGCTCTAATGCATCTTTTGGAGCAAAAATTAATATAAGACCCAGTCTTATTTTACTATAATATTAAGACTGGGTCTTATATAAGATTGGGTCTTATTTTACTATAAGACCAGGTTTTATATAATTTATAATATAATACAATATAATGTAATATAATACCTGGTCTTATTTTACTATAAGACTTATATAAGACCGGGTCTTATATTAGTTTTTGCTCCAAAGGACGCATTAGAGCTGATGGTCTGGCTAGGTCTTATTTTCAGGGAAACACAGTAACAGGAAGGCACACACAACCCACAAGGGACATTTCTAGAGCACCTAGTGCAGGTGAACAAGGAGACTGTGCCACTGGGCCCGACAGGACACCTACTACATAAGGCCACCAGGCCAAGACTGGGGCACACAGTAGATCTACCTAATACATAGAAACAAAGAGAGGCAGCCAAAATGAGGAAACAAAGAAATCCATCCCAAATGAAAGAATGGGAGAAAACTTCAGAAAAAGAACTAAAGAAAATGGAGGTAAGCTACCTACCAGAGACAGAGTTCAAAACATTGGTTATAAGGATGCTCAAGGAGCTTAGTGAGAACTTCAACAAAGAGATAGCACACATTAAAAAGGACATAGAAACCATAAAAAAGAACCAGTCAGAAGTGAAGAATACAATAACTGAAATGAAGAATGCACTAGAAGGAATCACCATCATCCATATGTTCATTGCAGCATTATTTACAATGGCCAAGATATGGAGGCAGCCTGGGTATCCATCAATGGAAGAATGGATAAAGAGGAGGTGGTACATATATACAATGGAATATTGCTTGGTCATGGAAGAGAATGGGTTCTGGCCATCTATGGAGGCATGGATGGACCTGGAGGGTATTGTGCTGAGTGAAATGTCAGAGAAAGACAAATGCAATGTGATTTTGCTTATATGTAGAATCTGAAGAATAAAATTAATAAATGAAACAGAAATAGACTCAGACACAGAAAACATTTTGATGGTTGGCAGACTGGGGGGTGGGGGCAGTTGACAGGGTGGGTGAAAAAAGGGAAGGGATTAAGAAACATAAATTGGTTGTTACAAAGTAGTCATGGAGATGTAGGGTATAGCATAAGGATTATAGTCAATATTGTAATAACTATGTATGGTGCCAGGTGGGTACTTAAACTAGTCACTAGGAATCACTTCTTAAATTATATAAATGTCTAACCATAAGCTGTACACCTGAAATTAATATAAAATATTTCAGTCAACTGTAACTGAAAAATTTAAAAAGGGGGCAAAGGTGATGGGCAATATGTTGTCTAAATTTCCGGGTATACAACTAGTTAAGTCATGGGGCTGTAATGTACAGCGTGGGAAATACAGTCAATAATATTGTGATAGCATAGTACAGTGTCAGATGGTTGCTGGACTTATGATGGTGATCACTTCTTTAGGTATATAAATGTTGAATAACTATTATGTACACCTGAAACTAATATAATATTGTATGCTAACTATAGTTTTAATAAAAATCTTTTTAAAAGAAATAAGAGTTTAACTTTGGTTTATTAAAAATAGTTCATTGTATTAAACCTTACTTAAGCGTATATGTACATATTATTCAAATGCCTAGAAATGCTAAGTTTTGGCATTTTTAATCATATTGCATTTAAATGTCTATAAGGCTTATCTTTTGTTTATTAAGAACATTTTATCAATGAGTTTTTTTGTACTGTACTTATTCAGGAGTTATGCTCAGGAAGTACATTTAATTTGAATTACATTAGAACTGTAACAGATTGTTTGAATTAAGCAATATTTAAGCTAAAACTTATGACAGTTTCCTATCACATAATGATTACAATTACAGCCATCCTGGATAGGCTAAAGTAAAAACACACGTCTGTTCTTTGGGCTCGAGTTATTCCTTTTTACAATGGTTACCTGGGTACTACAGAATTTGGATAGTTATGGGAAATTATTGACTGTTATTTCATTTGCAGTATTAATATGATTTAAAGGATTACCACATGGTTATTACTCCTATAGGAATTAGGAAATTCTTCAAACTTCTTTAACTACTTTCTAAGTGTAAGTTGGGAATTTTTCAGAGTAAGTTAAGTCTTTGAGACCACCATGATGCCATCTATTTAATAAAACGTTGTAGTGGACATTCGAGGTTTTTTTTTTTTCCTGCCTCTGGGATTCTTGGTCAGTTGAGAGGTAGAAGAAATCCCCAAGAGAAATAACAGTATACCTATCCATTTATATTAATTAGGCAACTAGAAGTTCAAGTAGTTAATTTGAATTTTCAGAGATGTAATTTCCCAAGCAGTCATATCTAGTTATAAATATATAAAACTAGAATAATGGTTTAAAAATATGTAAAAGTAATCATGGCAAGGAAAATAGGAGAAAGTCAAGGACTGAGGAAAAAGGATGACATTATTTGGTCACGATGGTTGGCATAATTGTTAGAACTGAACCTCAAGTTTAGTTCTAGGATTCCTGGTAGCCAAACTGAAGAATAAAAACAGGAAATTACAAAGAAGAAATATATGTCAGTTCCTCATGGAAACAAAAATTTTGCCTTACATTAAAATTTTAAAACATTTTTATTGATAAATATAACATATATACAGAAAAGTACACAAAACAACATGTTCAGCTCAATGAATTATCACAAATCCAAAACTAAAACAAGACAATGAACAAAACCAACACATCCCTCCCTCTCCTTTTAATGATGGTCCATTCTCTCCTCCACAAAGTAATCATTATCCTGACTTTTATGGTAACCACTCCTGGATGGTTCTTTATAATTTTATCACTTAAGCTTACATTTTTATACAATATAGTTTAATTTTGCCTCTTGAAATTTATATAAATGGAATTATATAGTATTCTGGGGAAGGAAGTGGTGGAGTCTGGCCTGTTTGCTCAACTTTATGAGATTTTGCCACATTGTTGTAAAGAGTTGTAGTTTGCGTTTTCATTACTATGTAGCATTTTGTTGAGCAAACATAGCTCAATATATTTACCCACTATACTGTTGAAGAGGCTTTGGTTTGCTTCCAGTTTGGGGTAATTTTGAATTTTACTGCTTAAAGCATTTTTATAAAATGTATCTTGATCCACACGTACCTAGATTTTTCCATTGTTTATAGTCCTAGGAGTGGGATTGCTAGATCAAGAACTGGTTTCCAAAGTGGCTGTACCAAGGTATACTCTCACCAACAGTATGTTACAGTTCCCATTGTGGGGTCCTCTGGTTATCCATCTCCCACAGGCTTCAGTCAAGGCTGGGGCTGTGCTCTCATGTCTTGTCTGGTTTATTTCCTTGATACCAGTATTGTATCTTGTCAATTTTAGCCATTCTGCTGGTTGCAGAGGTTAAAATCACATTGTGGTTTTAATTTTCATTCTTTTCTTTACAAATGTGGTTGAGCACCTTTCTACAAGTTTGTTGATTATTTAGATTTTCTTTTGGAGAGCCTGCTACAGTATCTGACCCATTCTTCTTATTGGTGGTCAATCATTTTCTTAATAACATATCAATTCTTCATATATTTCACATATAGGGCCTTAATTTTATCTCTTATACATATCTTCTCCCAGTCTGTACTTCGCTTTTCATTTATTTTCTTTAATGTTGTCTTTGGATAGACAGAAGATCTCAAGTTATCAATTTAATGTAGTCAAATTTATAATTATTTTCTTTATAGTTGGTGACCTTTTTGGTCAATTTAAAATTCATTCTGTCATAAAGACAATTTACATCAACTTCTAGAATGTTAATTATTTTATCATTTACAATTAAATATATAATCAATTGGCACTTGATTTTGGGATACGGTATGAGGTATTGGTTAAGTTTCTGTGTGAATATCAAATTGACCAAGCCCTATTTATTATCAAAAAGTCCTTTCCCACGGCTCGGGAAGGTTGTCTTTATCTTAAATCAAGTGTCCATTTACTTAAAGGTCCATTCTAAGCTTTTTGTTGTTTCTTTCATCTATTTGTCTATCCTTTCACCATTGTTACACTGTCTTAATTACTTTATAAGTCTTGATAACTGGTAGATATCCAAGTTCATTATCCTTCAAGAGTTTCCTGGATATTTTAAGCCTTTTGCATTTCCATATACATTTTAAAATAAACTTGTCATAACACACACACACACACACACAGTCCTACTGCAATTTTGCATGGATTTTCACCGAATCTATAGATCAATTTAAGAACTGACATTGTAACAATATGGAGTCTTGCAACCTGTGAATATTATTATTATCCTTTATTTAGGTGTTCAATTTCTTTCAAAAATAGTTCATAATTGTCTTTGTAGGGGTATTGCAATCTTTGGTTAAATTTATACCTAGTTATTTGATATCTTGTATGCTATTATAAATTGTGTTTCTTTAAGAAGTCAATATGTTATAAATCAATTGAAACACAATTGATCTTTGAATATTAACTTTGCATCAGCTACTGTTAATTGATGAATTTAATAATTTGTCCTACATTTTTTGGATTTTTCTATGCACATATCATCTATGAAAAAATATTTTTTGCTTCCTTCCTAACTTATACTTTTATTTCCTTTTCTTTAACATACTAAAACCCACAGTAATCTGAACGAATAATGTGTAATTCTAGTTGTAAATGCAATAAAAAGATGCCAATGGATTCAATCTTCTTTTCACCTCTCCTGCTGTCACTCTCAGTTACTATGGACACACCTGTGATCCTTACACTCCTTTTCAATGCTGATCAATCTGAGCAGAGCCCAGCAAGGTCGGAAGCAGGCTGCGGAAGCGCGCTCCCCAAGCACGCCGACCGCACCGCCCCCCGCCCGGACGCAGCCAATCAGCGGCCGCCTCTTACCAGCGCGCCATCGGCAAAAATGGCGGCGGCCGTTAACGCAGGGTCTCGCTTTTAACTCCATTGCTCTACTTCTCCCGTGCAAAATGTGAAAGGAGAAACGGCTGGTGGAGGGGGTCCTAGGCAATGAATCGGCGAAGAAAACATGGGGACAGCCCTGGTCTGATGAACACGCCGCCCAAAGCGGCGGCGGCTGACGAATGCACCTCGGTGGTGGAGCCAGGGAAGAGGCGGCTTAGGTCGGCCCGCAGATCGGGGCTCCGCGGGGTCAGAGACGGGTCTCCCGGGCCCATGCCGCAGCAAGAGCAGCCTCCAGCAGCCGCTTCGTGCAGTAAAAGTAACCCCGAGGGTGAGACGTGGGCAGCGCGGCCTTTCTGGGCTTCGGCACTGTAGCCCCACAGCCGAACTTGCAGCTGGGAAATTTGGGGTGGGAGTGGGGGTGGAGTCTGAAGGATGTTTTCTTTCTCTGGGCTTCTCCCCTCGGAGTCCAAAAGTAACCTGACACACTTCCCACGGCTTTAGTCCCCGAATTTGAGCACTGCCCTGTTAGGTTTGACCACTCACTTGTCGCCCCTGCCACAAGAATAGGCCGTGTGGGGTTTACCTGTTTTAAGGGAGGACGGCTGATTGCTAGGCTGCTCCTCCAGTTAGCAGCAGAGGCAGAGTGAGGAGAAATAATGTGATAGACCTGTTGTCTTCAGCTTATTCTTAGGGGGATTATTCCCGCTTAACCATTTTGCCCTGACTTGCTTCAGCGAAGGGACCCTGTGAAAAGCTATAGCTATATCCTCGAAGCCTCCGTGATGTCTCACTTCTTTATGAATAAACCAGAAGTTCCCATGTGTAAGGTCCCTCAAAGGAGGAAACTGAGGGTTCCGGAATATTTCATTCTGATCAATTTTTGGTGTTCCATTTTTAAAAGATTTTTAATAAATTCCAGTGGGAACTGAAACTCATTCTAAAGTTCTTTACTACAGTGTGTTCTTAAAATACGGCTTTTGTTAACTTGGCTTCACTTCACTTCCACAAAGCAACACCGGAATAAACAAAAACAAATCTCTGCAAATTTAAAACTGATACTAGATAGAACTTTCTAAGAAATGGATAACTGAATTTTTTTGAAATAATTGGTGTCAGATAAAGTTGGTGAAAGCGGACTGAACAGACTTTTACTGAAGTTTCTGTTGAGATGTTCTTGATTTTTGAAATGTATAAATTACAGGTGGTTTCCAAAGCCTCAAAGTTCCAGTGATAATGAATGGAGTGACTAGGGTATATATAGTATTATACATTCATAGAGCTACTAGAGTATCTTAAAATACTTGCTATTTACAATGTTAAATTTGTGAAGTATTACAGGGATTGTTATGTGAAACATTTCAGTTGTGGAAGTAATATCTCTGGGAGAAAAGTTTATAATTGAACTATAAAAAGTAATCGTGTCTAAGCTATTATTTAATATTGAGGTATTATGAAGTGCAACAATTTAAAATGCAACAATTGTTATTTTAATCTCATGTAGAAAGGTATGAAACACCAAAGAGAGTGCTGAAAATGGATTTATTGTCATCTACCTTCAGTTCTCCTAATGATCCAGATGGACAGACTGATATCTTTTGGGATCAAAATTCTCCGATGACAAAACAGTTAGGTAAATTGTTACTTACATTTTTATCTGGATAACGGTTTCATAAATGATTAGGATTTTACTTACAGAATTTCAGTCGGTAACATCAGAATTTTTCACAATGGATGCTTTTTGAGAATCTTATGTGATTGTCCTGCTGTGATAGGCAGGTGATCTCAGAGAGCATAGTGCTCTTAGCCATGCTCATTGTTTTCTAAGAAGTGACCGCTATTATTAAAAATCAAGTTTTTTATTTACAATTTATAGAAATGTCTTTGTTTCTTTAGGTAAAGGAAGAAGAAAACAGATTTACACCACAGATAGTGATGAGATCTCACATATTGTTAATCGAATTGCTCCTCAGGTAAATATCACTAGTTTTATAATTGATTTTAAAACTGAAAAATATGCCATTAAGTCCTTGTATAGTTCTTTACATGAAAAATGTTTTGTTTTTTACAATTCTCTTTTCTGAAAATAGAGCGGTAAGGATGACGTTTACCTCTCCTACTACTGAGATTTATGTTTTGAAAAAAGAAACAATGTAAAATTGATGATATATGTTTCCCTCAGCCTAATATTTTACTTAATTTTTTAGAGTGATGATTTTTTATTAGAGCTTTGTGTTTGTTTTGTGTTTAATATTGTTTAACAATATATGGCATGGTTTTTCAAGTTACTAAAATAATAGAATCAGATAATAAAAATTTAAACTTTTAAGTTTTATGATTGCATTGTTTACTGTTCATAGCATACCTCTTCCCCATCGAAACTGCTATGAATACTATTGACTTACAAGATCATCAAGAAAAAATTGTAAAAGCTGTACTAGATGACCCTAAACAAGTCACTTAAGCTTTCAGAACTTCAGTTCATTCAGCCATAAACTAGAATTACTTGTCTTGCTCTCTTTATTGGATTATTATGAGGATTAAATTAGATAAAAATTCTTTGTAAACTAGAGAGCACTATAAATGTAAGGTTATGTTAAAGTTAATTATGATAGTTAAATTATTTGCTGTAATAGAACCATCTGCAAAAGTTTTTCTTTATTTCATTTCTTGTACTGCTTAAGTGAAATCGAAATAATAAGTTCAAGTCAACCTTTGTTCTGAACCTCTTTCCTCTCTCTTTTCCATATTTAACAACGTTTAAATTCAGAAAACATCCAATTTTTACTTAGTGTCTTTTCTGTAGGAAGTAGAGTATTTTTCCTTGGCATGCCCATGGACAGTGACTATATCTGTATATTGATGGTAAACAGTTGATGGCACTGTCCCAAACTGTGGTTACAAGGAATCACCATAATCCAGGTGGAGGAGACAAGAAATAAGGTTTTTCTTAGGAGCTATAAAATATCCGAAATTACAACTAGCACAGTCAAAACAGCTCTGTTCCTACTAGCTCTACATTCCATGTTTGGCATGTCATACAAATTCATTTTACATATGGTTCATTAGTTAAATAGCATTTATACCATAATACTGCTTACTTCATGAGTTAACAATAGACTTCATTAATTGTGGGTTTCACATGAAAGAAGCACAATAAAATGTGTTTGGGCTGGCCAGCCTAAATAGTGATAAAAAGATAGTTGAGTGAATTATTGGACTCTTTACCTAAGTGGGCTGGAAATAATAGCTCACATGAAGAAATGGCAACAGTATGCAAGTGGTAACTTGTGTATAAGAAAAAAATACAGTGAAATTAGTTCCTTTTAAATGATACCCTTTTTAGCTGAGCACTTTTAAAACATAAATCTTTGGTAGTATCGGGGTCTTTTTAAAAGCTTTTAAAAAGTGTTCTCAGAATGACATAATCATGTTTATTTTTAGGTATGTTATCTCAAATAATTATTTAAGTCACTTGATATTTTCAGACATGGCATTTAAAAAATATGCACTTTCATTTTAATTGGACAGTCATTTTACTTGCTTCAAGGATACTTTTTATATAATGTTGTTTATTTGAAGATGGTGTACAAGGTGTGACAATTAAGTTTGCGAACTCATCCTAGAAAAAGTACTACATAGCTCATTGCTGAATATCACTATGGTCACCTTCGAAGTACTCCCGTTGGGAAGCGATGCACCAACCCCAGTGCCTAGTCCACCCCTGAAAGCAGTTTTGGAACTCTTTTCCTAGAATGGCCATCAGAGCTGTCGTCATATTACCGTTGATGTTCTGAATGGCATCAAAATGTCTTCCTTTCAATATTTCCTTTATCGTCGGGTAAAGAAAGAAGTCATTGGGGGCCAGATCAGGTGAGTAGAGAATGTGTTCCAATACAGTTATTTGTTTACTGGCTAAAAACTCCCTCACAGACAGTGCCATGTGAGCTGGTGCATTGTCGTGATGCAAGAGCCATGAATTGTTGGCAAAAAGTTCAGGTTGTCTAACTTTTTCATGCAGCCTTTTCAGTACTTCCAAATAGTAAACTTGGTTAACTGTTTGTCCAGTTGGCACAAGTTTAAAATGATTAATACCTCTGATAATCAAAAAAGGTTAGCAACATCATTGCAACAAGTTCGCGAACTTAACTGTCAGACCTCATATATTTTTTCCATCATTTTTATATAACTACACAGTGTACTCTTAGGATTAAATGAAGTAATATATTTAGGTACCTTATAAAGCATCTGGATTGCATTGTGTTATTATCAATGAAGAAATTTTTAAAATATAACACAAATAGTATAAAAAACATACAAAAGACCCATATCTATATAAAAGTGGATATATAAAGTTGTCATACTTTTATTCTCTAAAAATCGAATAAATTTAAAATTACTTGGTAAATGGATAAAAGAATCCATAATTAAATCATCTTTAAGAGTGTCATTTTCCCCAACTTCAAGGTTGTTGTTGAAATAAAAATGGAAAATATATAGTGAAAGTGAAATTATTATTTTTTTTTTTTTAGTATTTTGCAAAGCTAAAATCTAGGTTCAACTGGACATCTAAGAAAACTGCTTGTTGATCAATTAAGGACTCTAGTAAATAAACATGAACTGACATCTTTTTTTCATCATTTTGCTAGATGCTGAACTATCATAAGAATAGTCCTTGCCTTCAAGTAATTTATAATCTAGTGATAAGATTATTTGTACCTTGTGTGATAATTATGTTTATTCTAGGTACTATAAAAATACATTAGAAAATGGTTAACCTATTTGATGTGTTGGTTTGCTTTGTAACTAATGCATAAATTCATTCTTCAATATTTTGTGCGATCAAGTGACTGAAAGACATAACAAAAATATATAGGACTGAAACAGCTTTTCCCCTACCTTATTCTTCGCACCAATTCTAACCTTGTACTCATCTCTAACTCAGTCCTTACCGTAATTCTGTGTAAGCCTTTTTAATTCAGGTCAGTATGGATTGTCCAACTTTTGGAGATAAAGATTATAATGGGGATAGCAAAAATTTGAAGACAGGTGATATAGAAAGAATTCCATATGTATCTCTCTTTATTGTTAATTCTGTTGTTTTCTGCTATACGGTTTGTTTCTAATATTAATATTTATTTTTATGAATATCTTATAAGTTGATCAGTTTTCTTTTGATAAAAACGTGCTTTTTATTAAATATGCATTTGTTAAATAATCAAATTACTAAAACTACATTTTTTTGAAAATAAGGAATTCCCAATTCTGAATGTTTTCATTTCCTGAAACATAAATGCATCACTTCTTGCAACTTGTTATTACCATCTTCTAGCTTCTTATTGTTTTGGAGATTGATTAGTAGCTATCACCTTACCAGAATTGATTACTTTAGAAAATAATTCAGTGTAGTTCAAGGTTTTTTTATTCTTTTTCTTTTTTCTTTTTCTTATTTTTGTACTTTACTTTTGTACCTCTTTTTTCCACCTTCTGCCAAGGTTGAAAAACCAACAACAGACTCCATGCTGGGTGTATGGATTGGTGCAACTGCTATTCCTTGTACTCCTACTGTAGCAAAGGGAAAATCAAGAGCAAAAAGCTGCACAAAGTAAGTTCAAGCTTTTTAGCTTTTCAGATATTCAGTGAAGTAAATATTTTTAGTAATATGCTGCTTTGGTGTGCTGAATATATCAAAAGGAAATTTTTTTTCCTTAGTTTTGACAAGTAACATTTTGAACTTAAAATCATTATAACGTAGGTTTTAAAATTTTCAAGTGTTATCATGTGTTAAATAACAATTGAATGTTACAATGACTCTTAGACTTTTTCTTGGTTATAATTTTTTAAATATTTGTTTAATAGGTTTAAAACACAAACTCGAGAGGAAGAACTTATGAAATTGGCTAAGCAATTTGATAAAAATATGGAAGAGCTAGATGTGACTCAAGAGCAAAACAAGAGAAATCATGATTTTATCTACATGATTTCAGAAGCAGAGACTTTAAATAATTATAAAGATAATGTGCAGATGCAGTTATTACTTGACGTAGTTCCCGAAGTAGATAATGTTATAATGAAGAAGTCAATGAAAGAAAACACCATGGTATCTGTGGTAAATGATCAAAATAGCAGTCAGAAGTCATTTGACCAAAATGTTGAAGTAGCCCTTAATGCCATTTTTGATGGTTCTACTCAGAAATGTAGCGGACAGTTAAGCCAAGATCTGTCAGATGCTTTTTGTAACACGATTAATACTACCTTTGGAAAGAGAAGTGCTTTGAAAGAGGAGAAAATCATTACTAATGAAACTCTGGACACTGAAAAACTGCCAAATAAACCTCCAGCATCACTTTCTCGTCAAGTTGATAATTCTGGAATGACAAAATCATATGTGACTTCCTGTACCAAGGAGCCAGAAGCTTTTAATAAGCACATAGATGCATTTACTACTGGTGATTTTGAGGATGATTGGGAAAACTTACTAAGTAATGAACCTTTTGTTATGCAAAATGTAGAAATGTCTGAACCTCTCCCTGTTCCTAAAACAGCCCAGATGACTGATCAAAAGGGAATTTGTACCCTTAACGGTAAAAACGATCAAGGTAACTCACGAACAAATATAAGTCTAGATGTTAGGTTAAGAGATTCAAAAATTTTACAAGATCGTTCTTCAAAGACACATAACAGTGAATTAATAGATGCTGGAAAATACAGATTTTCACCAAATTCAAATGGTAAACCAAACAAATTACCATCCATTGGAAATAAAATGAAATTTGAGAACTCTTTCAGTAAACTCATTCAAGACAAAACTCAAGATTATGCCGTTGCATCTAATCTGACAGAACTAAAGGAAGACATTCATACTAAATTTATTTTTAATGTAAATGCTTCTGGAGAAAAGTCTCCTTTGAACACAGGATATTCCAATGAACAAAAAAATAAATCTATTTTTAATCAGCCTTTTAAAACGTCTGCTAATACAGTTTCTTTTGGCTCTGCTGCTTTGGACAATGCAAATCAGACTAATGCATCAAAGTTAGATTCTTTCTCTGATGATTGGAGTGACCCATCATTTGCCAGTGAAATTGTTAAAGCGTGTCATCAATTAGAGAATACCTGGGAAGCAGATGATGTAGATGATGATTTATTATACCAAGCATGTGATGATATTGAAAGACTAACTCAGCAACAAGACATTAGAAAGGACAGCAAGACATCAGAAAGTATACTTGAGATTAATAATAATTCCAAACATGGAGCCAAAAACATGTTCACTAAATCTGAACAAAGAAGTCAGTTGGTGCAATCAACACATTTGAATCTGAGCAATATTTCAGCACAAACGTCTTCGTTGACAAATAGCTCACAAATAAATGAACCAGTGAAGATGCAGAAAGGGGAAATTTATGGAAATTCTCCAAGTTTTTTAGGTGCTACAACAAATTTGACTATATACTCTAAGAACTCGAATTGTCTGATCAATAATATGCCTGTCCCTTGGAATGACACTCATGTTCCAGTACAAGTGAACAGTTCCAAATCAATTCGTACAAGAAGTTCAAGTATGAATTCAGATTATATGAGTACAGAAATTGCTACTTATAAGAAGAAATTGAGTACTCAGCTTCTGTCCCATACAACCATAAAAGATGAAGCTCAGAGTAACCTTAACAGAACAGTTAGATTTTCTAAGTATACGTTTACAAAGATGAGAAATTCTCAGATTCTTTCCCAGTTCAATCAAAATTGTGTAACAGGAAGTATCTCTGATACCAAAATTATACAGGGATTGGAGAAAAACAAAACTCCTGTCAACTCATGTGGAAAGACTGTTCAACAGGAATCTTTGGTGAAACTTTCTGAATCTTTGAAACAGCATTCAAAAGGTATGTATGAAATTGTTTTCTTTGAAAGGTAGCATCTTGGAAAGTAGCCAAACTAGCTTTTTTTTTTTTTTTTTTTTTTTGCGTTGAATTTGCATACCCTGTAAGGTAAAAACTATGAAGCTTAACTAGAAGTCATAAAGTGATTTTTCTAAATAATTATGCCGTAATATACAAAGAGTGGGTGATTTGTTTTCAAAGACTGCATTGAATGCTTTCCCAATATTTAATACAGTGACTAGCATATAGTAGGCACTCATTACATTTCTTTTGAATATTTTCTGAATTATTTTCCAGAAAATCGTACTTTAGATATATGTATGACTGTGTGAGACTGTATGTTTAGTAAGTAACTCATGGTTTTAGAACTTGAATAATCTTACTCGTATATGTTTAGGAGACACTGAGGTGAATAATATTTGAAAATTTAGAGCATTCTAATTAATTAAACACCTTTGCCGGTATAATATCTGATGTAAAACTCATTGTAGTAGTTAGAATTATAATTTACTTACTTAGTACAACCTGTCATCTTTCATTCTTCCAATTCCTCTTTTCCCAAATTCTTTCCATCAACAAATTACATTGTTTCTACCTGAAAAAATACATCTCAAAACTGTCCATTTTCCTCACTGTCTATTGCTATCACCATTTTCCAAGCAACTTTTATTGACTGGACTACTGTAGTTCTACCTGTCTGTCCCCTTTCAATTATGATCTCCAAACAGAATAATCTTTTACAAACAAATCGGCAAACATGGCATTCCTATGCCGAATCTCAGCCTTCAGTGGCTGCCCATCTATTTCAAATAAAGTCCAAACTACACTGTGATCTACAAGGCCTTGGGTTCTCTCTCCTTAACCTGCCCGTCCTCTTCTCCCTTAACCTGCTAAGCTTCAGTTGTACCAGCTGTCTTTCAGTCCCTGTCTTTCTTTCCCAGTTCAGAAGCTTTGACTATGCTATTCCCAACGAAAACTCCTTCCCAACATCTGGCATCCCCTACTCCCTCTCTTTGGTTCGTACTTTTTTATCCTTAGGTCTCAGTTTAGTGTTACTCTCTCACAGAGGCCTTCCTTGAACACTGTATAAGTAAGTCTTTTCCTTGTTAATTTTCCATCATCTCTCATTTCCTTCACTTTTATCACAATTTGCAATTAAGTATTGATTACCGTCTGTCTTATCAGTGAGTACCTCGGCCTAACACAGCATCTGCCACTTAGAAGATATTTAATATTTGAATGAACGTCATGCAGTATAATGTTAAAAATCTGTTATTCACTGATAACATATTTTTTCAAAGGGAGTATGTCTGTCACGACTACTAGTGCTTCTTAATGCCCAGTGCTTTCTCACAGACTCATGTCTTTGCAGATGCCATTTCCCTCACATGCAGATACCAGATCTGCCAGCCTGTTTTCCATTTGTCCTGTGAAACACAATGTGTCTCCGACCACCCAGAGTGATTTAGATTCACTTTCTCTGCGTTTCTCCAATACTCAGTGCCAACTACTGTTACAGCATTTACTATACGAGCTTGTAATTACAGATTTTCTTAATTAGTCTCCCTCACTTGGGGCTGACATTAGGATTCTTATCTATTATATAGATCAGTGCTAATGCAAGAAAGATTTTAGTTTCTTTTAACATTAAATCATTGTTTTCTGTTTCGATTCTAGATGATGCATTTGTTGGTATTAGTGCTCCAACTTTCCTATTTAAGTGATACCTCCTCTTTTTAAAAAACAAATTGTAACAGTAATATGCTGATTTAAAAAGAAGGAACAGTATAATTTGAAGTAAAAAGTTAAGTTCTCCATTTAAGTCCTCCAGTTTGGAGTGCATCATGAAACATTTTTTTGTGTGTATAAAAACGTGTGTGTATACCTATAGATTTCCTTTAGTAGATGGAATTACTGAATATATACCCACTATTTAGCAACTTGGTTTTGCCTTCACTTAATGTATTATTCTGTCTTTTCCTGTTAGTGCATATAGATTTGCTTCAGTCCTTTTAATGATAACATCTTATGTCATTATATGAATGTACCATAATTTAACTGTATCTCTACTAATGAAAGTTTAGTTTGGTTGCAGTTTTTTGCATTACAAACAATTCTCCAGTGAGGATCATTTCCTTCTAACAAATTTCTTCATGCTCTTGTGATTGTATATGTTAATTACTGAAAAATTGATGTAGGAGAATGTTTTGAAGTTTGATGGATATCACCACATCTTCCCAAAAAGTTACATCAGTTTATATTCTCATCAACACTGACAGTGAATAATATATCTCTATATTATAGCCCAAACTAGATATTTTGAAACTTTAAGGATAATCAATCTATAATAATTTTAAATATTTATATTCAAATAAGTGTAATTAATTGGCCCATATTCCCAACATGAATATGTTTACATGTAATTCCATTAGAGACTAAATCTCTGGAATATTTGAGTTTTCCCAAAACGTCTATGTACTATCCTATCTGCATTTTTTGTGGATGAATAATCTGCCTTTCAGTTTACCTTATCAATTCTACCTTTAAATTTATTTGTAGTATCTAATCTTCTAATCAATATTAACCTTGTTGATATTTTCTATTGTTTCCACTTCCTTTTACTTTGATATGTAGCAGACTGCTATCCAGGGAATATCTTTGAAACAAAACCCATTTAATTACCTCATTGCTTTGAGGCAGGGTTTGGGAAACCATGGCCTGTCCAAATCCAGCCTGTATGGCCTGTTTTTTGTACAGCCAGCATGCTAAGAAGATTTTTCACATTTTAAATGTTGCAAAAATTAAAAGACTATTTCATGACTTTTGAAAATTATATGGAATTCCAATTTCATTGTCTATACACTAAGTTTTATTGGAACATACTCGTAGCCACATCATTTGTTTATGTATTGTCCATGGCTGTTTTCATGCTGCAGTGACAGAGTTGAGCAGTTGCAACAAGAGACCATATGACTCTCAAAGGTTAACATACTTTCTGGCCAGTTACAGGAAAAAAAAAATCCTGACCCTGCTTTAGGTTAAAGATTAAGAACTAAGAACCACTCTTGCTTGCAATAGTTTGAGACTTTGCTATGTATTTGTATTGCAGACTGAGTTAAAGGAAGGGCTGATGGATGACTCTAAATCAAATTTTCATGGTGTGACTTTATTATCTCCTTTGAAATTATTTTCCAGAATATCACCAAGCCAATTGTAAGGCCACTTTTAGGGAGCTGTATTCTTTTCTGCTGTCATGGATTATTTACCGGTTTTTCTTCCAAACTTAAGGTCAATTGAATGTTAACTGTGTGTGTATGTATTCTGAGTTTCTTGTATTCTCAGTTTTGAAACTAAAATATTAGATAATTAGTTAAGCTAATTTTGAAGTATCTTGTATCTTTCTGTAAGGAAAAATAACTGCAGTCTAAGGTTATTAGTTTAGGAAAGAAATAAAAGGCATCAGAATTATTAGGGAGTTTATTCAAAATATGCATCTCTTACCCTGAATGCCCACTCCCGTTTAGATTATACTAAGAAAGGAAGAGAAGACAGGTGATGTAGTTTGGGCAAATATTTCCCTTAGTTAACAAGAGGAATGTCTTACAACAAATAAATTCAGAACCCTTGTTTAGATGTCAGTGTAAATAATATTTCTTTGCTGACTGTACTACAGATTCTTATTTACTATGAAAGGAAGATTTTACAACATGAAGTTTTACCAATATAATACAAGATCACTTAAATATGTATTAAGGTGATGGTCTTAATTTTAAAACATCATTTAAATAAGAAAATAGGTTTGCTATTTAAAGTTTGCTTCTTACTACTATTAATATAATCTAATATTTTAGCTCAAAGTGACTTAACTATCAAATTCAATTCATTTTATTAGAACTCAGTATTTTGGCAGAGGTAGAATTGGATGTTTTATTAACATAGAACTTTCTTATTTTCATGTATTTAAAACACATTGTTTATTTTATAGTACATCTAAAGTATACACTAAAATATGCTGCATAAGAATATAACAAAATGCTTCCCATTTTTATGTTAAAAAGACATTGGAATTGAAGATTTTATTCAGATATTCTGCTTTTTGAAATAATTTTCTAATGTTTATATAAAATGTGTCCTCCAAATAAAAAGATAGTATCTGACAGTGAGTTACATGTTTATGGACATGCTGGATTTCACTCTTATCACTCAAACATTTTTACTGAATGGCTGAAATGAAAATCTTGGAGTTCTGTAGAGAAAAAGAGTGGGTGTGAATATGAATATAGCTCATAGTAAAAATAAGGTACTGGTATCTAATTCATGATATTTTGACTACATTTAAAATCTCAGGGTTTTTGTTTTATTAGTTTCAGGTGTATAGAACAATATAATGATTAGACATTTACACCACTCACAATGACAACCCCAAGTCTACTACCCATCTGATACCATACACAGCTATTACAGCACCACTGATTATATTCCTTATGCTGTACTTTACATCGTATGACTAGATATAGATATGGATATAGATACGTATAGATACAGATATAGTTATAGTTGACGTTCGGTATTATTTTATATTAGTTTCGGGTGTACAGCGCAGTGGTTAGGCATTTGTATAATCTGTGAAGTGATCCCCCTGTAAGTCCAGTACCATCTGATACCCTACATAGTTTTTACAGCATTATTGATTATATTCCCCATACTGTATTTCACATCCCCATGACTATTTTGAGACTATCAATTTGTGCTTCCTTATCCTTCCCATCTAGTAACCATCAGTTTGTTCTCTGCACCTATGAGTCTGTTTCTGTTTGCTCATTTATTCTGTTCTTTAGATTCCACATATAAGTGAGATCATGCGTTATTTGTCTTTCTCCGTCTGACTTATTTCACTTAGCATAATATCCTCTAGGTCCATCCATATTGTTGCCAATGGTAAAATTTCATTTTTTTTTCTTATGGCAGAGTAATACTCCATTGTATAAATGTACTACAGTTTCTTAATTCAGTTGTCTATTGATGGACATTTTGGTTGTTTTCGTATTTATTTGACTATTGTGAATAGCGCTGCAGTAAACATAGGGGCACATAGATTTTTTGAATTAATGTTTTGGATATCTTTGGTTAAATACCCAGGAGTGGAATTGCTGGATCATAAGGTAGTTCTATTTTGAATTTTTTGAGGAACCTCCATACCGTTTTCTAAAGTGGCTGCACCAATTTGCAATCTCACCAACAGTGGATGAGGGTTCCCTTTTGTCCACATTCTCACCATTTGTTGTCTGTTGCTTTATAGACGACAGCCATTCTGACAGAAGTGAGGTGGTATCTTATTGTGGTTTTAATCTGCATTTCTCTGATGATTAGTGATGCTGAGCATTCTTTTCATATGTCTGTTGACCATCTGTATGTCCTTTTTGGAAAAATGTCTATTCAGATCTTCTGTCCATTTTTAAATTGGATTGTTTGTTTTTTTGGTGTGGAGTTGTATGAGTTTTTATAAACCTTGGATATTAACCCCTTATCAGATGTATCGTTGGCAAATTTCTTCCATTCAGTAGGATGTCTTTTTGTTTTGTTGATGGTTAAAAATCCCAGTTTGTTTTTAAAATGTATTTATTTGTTGGTTATATAAATTATATGTCACTGTTCACAAGAATTGTTTTCTGGGTAATCAAAATGTACCATTTTTAATCAAATGAATTTTATCACACTGTGAAAAGAGTGCATGAAATAGGGACAAATTGATCAGTGCTTGATTTTGGCCTAGAGCATTATGTCTGTACTTGGAATCTTATATTTAGTCATTTAGTGTGATTTAATAGCTAAACCAGTATGGCAAATCTGAGTAATAAAAGATTAAAAATTAAAACTCATATTCAGAATGACTTTATAGTCTATAAAACTAATATCTGTATTTTGTGTAATTTTTAGAGGAAGAAGAGAAAAATAGAAAGTATTCTCCTGAAGAAATTCAGAGAAAAAGACAAGAAGCACTAGTTCGAAGAATGGCCAAAGCACAGGCATCATCTGTAAAGGCAGCTCCCACTTAACTTGGATTTTTTAAGTGAAATATTAGTTGGAAGGCTTAACAAAGACAGTTGATAACTATCTATGATAGAAAATACTGTTTCTTGATTTCTCCGTGAGAAATTTAACAGTTATAAAGCATGGACTTCTACTTTATTTAATAAATCAGTGTTGGCAGTGGTCAGTGAAACCTTTCCTTGGATATGTATGTGAAAGTAATTGCATGTAAGTTTAGGAAATTCAGGAGAGCTAACAATTATGTGGTAAAATTAAATAGAGAAAACTTGTTGTATTTTTTTAGATACTGTGATTGCGGAGGATCATCAAAAAATAGGTTACTTCATTTTTTTTATTACAATACGTCTTTTCCTAATACAAAGCTTCAACATTCTAAGTTTATAGAGACTATTTTTTTAAATAGTTTTTACTTTCGGTTACTGTTCCTTAAGGTCTATACATTTCTAAATTTGAATTAATACTTTCATATTTTTAGGAGCGTGGTTGGTAGGAAATAAAGGATTTCATTTGTTTTGGTAAGGAAATCACTGTCTTCAATTCCTAGTCTGAAGTAGATTTGAATTTTAAAATGTGATGTATTTTGGAAACTTTACACCATTTTTAGGGAAAATGCTGATTTAAGAAGTTTAAAAGAAAGTGGATTAGCTGTACAAGAAATGTAGCATCATTAACATTTAGAACTGTCAGAAGCTTTAGATATCATCTGATCCAGCTTCTTTATTGTGTAGGTGAGAATTGAATACTGTTTTTCTGAAAGTCACAAGGCAAGTTAAAGCTGTATTGGGATTAGAATGATTTCTTTCATTCTAATGGATACCTAGACAATCGTACCATTTCCTTCTGAGTATTAGTACATAAAATAACTTGTTTGTTGTGGTATTCATTATAGTACAAAACTTAAGAAAAAAGTAACTAAAAGTACATTAAGGGCTGTTTAAATATGATATTCATTGTTTCTTGTATTAAAGAATTAATCATTCCAACATATAAAAACGAGTCTTTCTCTTTTCTGTTTTCTTGTAATTGTGTAATTTTCCCTTGATTAATTTACTTTCTTTACTAATTTGTTTTTCTCTAGTACTCTTTTTTTCTTTTTTTCTTTTTCCTGTTTGGAATTTGCTAAGCCAGAAGTAAAATCCAAGCAGAGAACCTAATGGCATTAAGGGTGCTTTATTCATCCCAAATGCCTCTAGGAGACCTGAGGAAAGTCATAGATGTGAAATACCTATTAGGTCGATCACTATTCAGGTGTCTTAGAGCTATGATAATATCAAAATAATTAAATGCATTTTAAGGTATTGCTATGTAGAGATATATCATTTTGAAAATTTGTTTTCATATGTACAGTAGAGTAACACATTCTAGGTAACTTTTATTATTTGTCTAAGCCAATATAATAAAGAACCTAAATAAATACAGTCATGCTCCACTTAACAACGGGATACATTCTGGAGAAATGTGTCATTAAGTGATTTTTGTCATTGTGTGAACATCATAGAATGTAATTAACACAGACATAGATGGTATAGCCTACTCCAACCTAATCTATATGGTATCGCCTATTGCTCTGTAGGGAGGAAAAATAATTTTCCTCTTACCCTTCTGGGTTCTTGGCTGAGATATCTCTGTAAATAAATACAGGTTAACAGGAGAAAAACAAACACATTACATAACACGTGTACCTCCTGTATATGTAGGAGAGACCCCAGGAAACTGAGTAACTTACCAAAATGGTTGAAGCCACCATCTTAAATACCATCTTCAGCTGAAGACAAAAAAAGGTTGGGGGTAGAAGAGTCAATTATGGGAAGCTATGGTATTTCTGCATTAATAAGAGTTTCTGGAGATCAGGTTATCCCCTTCTTCCTGGTACAGGAAGGGAGACACCCTTACAAAATGGAGATTTCCCTTACAAGTGTGTCTTTTAAAAGGGGTCAATTTTACTTGGTTTTCAGTGCTTCCCCATGTCTGCTGTTTCTTAAAATTAGCCTAAAAGAATCCTTATGCCAAAGAGACATATTTTGGGGTGACAAATTCTGTTCCCCTGCAGCTCCTGGGCTGCTAACCTATACATCATGTTACTGTACTGAACAGTGTCGGCAGTTGTAACACAATGGTAAGCATTTGTGTGAAGTGTTGCACTCCAACATTAAGATGGCTGTAGGGTAGTAAGAGCACTAAGCTATAGGAATTTTTCAGCTCCTTTATAATCTTACGGGGCCACCATCATACAGGTGAAATAAAGAACTGAGAATCTGTCTTTTTTAAAAAGTGTTTCACTGTGTTCTTCCTACGCTTTGGATATTTCCACCTTTGCTTAAGTTCTTCCCTGCCTACCACTTGTTTCCTCTCGAGTGCCTTTAGCTTAATTTTACACAAACAATTCCAGAGAATTGAAGGGGATAGACTGTTTTCCAACTCATTCTATGAGGTGAACATTATCCAGATACTAAATCCTGAAAAAGACATTCAAAGAAAACTAAAGGCCAATATCCCTTATGAACAAAATGGAAAAATTCTAAACAAAATTTTAGCAGAGCAAATCCAACATTATATAAGAAGAATGGTGCACAATGACCAATGACATTTATCCCAAGAATGCAGGGTTGATTTTTAACATTTGAAAGTCAATGAAATTCACTATAAAATCAACTCTAAAAGAAAAGTCATATGATTAATAGATTGGAAGGAAAGTTCCTCAACCTGATTTAAAGACATAATACAAAAAAAAGGTAACATGATAATGGTGAAACTGTTTTCTCCTTAAGACTGGGAAAAAGACATAGTTGTCTGCTCTCACCATGTCTATTCAATATTGTACTGGAGGTTCAATAAGGCAAGAATAAAATGAAAGTCGTCCTGATAGAAAAGAAAATATACAGCTTTATTTGCAGACAACATGATCATCTATTGAGAAAATGTAATCTATAAAATAATAGTACTAGAATAAGTTTACCAAAGTTATAGGATACAACATCCATATACAAAAGTAAATTACATTTCTATATACTAGCAACAAATGAAATTTAAAAATACTACTTACAAATGCTTTTAAAAATACAAAGTACTCAGGGATAAATCTAACAAGATGTGGAAGACCTGTACACTGAAAACTAAAACATTGCTGAAAGACTTAAATGGAGAGAGATACCATGATCATAATTCAGAAAACAATATTGTTAAGATAAGTTATCCCCAAATCTATAGATTCAACACAATCCCAATTATATCAAGTCAGTTTTTTTATAGAAATGGATAAACTAATTTTAAAATTCATATGGAAATGTAAAGGGCCTAAAACACTAATATTGCCTGATTTCAAGACTGGTAAATAAAGCTATAGAAATCAAGACTGGTAGTGGAATATAGATAGGTAAATAGATCAGTGAAACAATATGCAATTTATAAATAGATTGACACACAAAAGGACAATTGAATTTTGACAGTTACAAAGGCAACTCAGAGAAAATCTTTTCAATAAATTTTTTTGTACAGTTGAACACCATACGCAAAAAAAGTCTGTACCCCATGCTATACAAAAATTTAAAAATGTTATCATAGACCTAAATACAAAACTTAAACTGTAAACCTATGAGAAAATAGAAGAAACTGACTTTGCATTACCCAAAGTTGCTTTAAATGTGACACCAAAAGCACAATCCATAAAAGAACAAATTGACGAATAGGAATTCATCAAAAGACATTGTTAAGATATTTAGTGAGGGTGCCAAGACACTCCAATGGGGGAATAGCTTTTACCACAAATGGTGCTAGGACAACTGAATATTGACATGTAAAAGAATTAAGTTGAATTCCTAGCTCACACCATATAAAAAATTACAAAAAATGGATTGTCAGCCTAAATATAAGAGCTAAACTCATAAAACTCCTTGGAAGAAAACAGGAGTAAATCTTTAGGCAAGCTTCTTAGATACGACAAAAGTCAGGACAAAAAATGAATTTTACTGAAATTAAAAACTTGTGCTTCAAAGGATACCATCAAAAAAGGAAGAAAAGGAAAAAAAAACACACAAGTAGAAAAGTCTTTGCAAATGACATATTCACTAAGGATTAGCCTCCAGAAAGTATAAATAACTCTCAAAACTCAACTTTAGGACATAAAACAACCCAATAAGAAAAGGGAGAGAGCAAAAGATTTGAACAGCCAGTTCATCAAAAGATATATAGATGGCATATAAGCACATGAAAAGTTTATCATCATTAGTCATTAGGGAAATGAAAATTAAAACTACAATGAGATCACTACACATATTAGAATGACTCAAATTAACGAGACTATGTCAAGTATTGGTAACATTTGGAGGGACTGGAACTCTTCATATGCTGCTGATAGCAATATAAAATGGTAAAGAAACATTTAGAAAACAGTTTTATGATTTATATAAACTAGATAATGCAAACTAATGCTTTATGGCAGAAAGATCAGTGCCTGGGGATGAGAGAAGCAGGGAAGGATGGATGGGAGGGATTACAAATTAGAGAATTTTGTGGTGGGGGTGTGTGTGGGATATATTTACTATTTGATTTTGGTGATGTTTTCATGGCTGTATACATCAAAACTTACACAATTGTACACTTTATGTGCAATTTATGGTAGGTCAAATATACCTCAAAACCTTATTAAAAATAAAGGTAGTTGTATTTGAACACTCACATTCATAACAGCATTGTTCATAATAGCTAAAACACGGAAGCAACCAGACATCCATTGATCGCTGAATAGGGAAGCAGAATGTGTTATGTACAGAGAGGGCCAAAAAAAATGTCTACACATTCTACGAAAGGAAAAAAACTATTAAAATTACGCTGATGGTAACCACTATGAGCACCTCTTGTATTTGCAGAAGTCAAATGTGACTTGTATTCATCTTTTGTTATTGGTATATAGAGTATTACAATTTTAATACAATTTTTTCCTTAAAATGTATATACAAATTTTTGGTACCCTCTGTACATAATGGAATATTATTTAACCTCAAAAAAGGAAGGACATTCAGACATATGCTACAACATGAATGAACCTCGAGGATATTATGCTAAATTAAACCGGGCAGTCACAAAAAGACATACTATATGATTCCACTTATGTGAACTACTTAAAATAGTCAAAATCATAGAGACAGAAAACAGAACAGTGGTTGCCAAGATGTAGGGGGAAAGAGGGAATGGGGAGTACTGTTTAATGGGTTTAGAGTTGCAGTTTACAAGATGGAAAGAATCCCGGAGGTGGATGGTGGTTGTGAAGAGAAAGCCGCTATTTTGAGTTGCTGCTATTTCAAGTTGTCGCTATTTCATGTAGGCATGGTCTTAGGACAACCCTGCTCACACCCAAAGTCTGGACATCTAGATAAGACCTGAGCTTAAGATTCCTACCACAAGTTCCCATGTTGTTTTTGGGGGTGTTATTTTGGGGGGCACACCTTTTTTAAAATTTTTTTTGAGGAACAGTGTGTTTTTCCAGGACCCATCAGTCATTGTCCTTTAATCTAGTTGTGGAGGGCGCAGCTCAGCTCCAAATCCAGTTGCCATTTTCAATCTTAGTTGCAGGGGGGCGCAGCTCACTGGCCCATGTGGGAATTGAACCTGCAACCCTGTTGTTAAGAGTTCGTGCTCTAACCAACTGAGACATCCGGCCACCCTAGGGGGCAGACCTTTTAAAATAACCATTTAAAGAGTTGAGCCCACAAAAAGTTAGTGACCTCTGCCCCAACCACCTTATAGTAATCCGTGCTTGCTACTCTACTCTCTATCCTGTTGGCTTGACCTGAGATGGAGAACTGCCCTTCTCCCTGCCCACTGTGTCCTGGCCTCCCCCTACCTCCTTCATATCTGGGATCTGTAAGTAATCTTGTGACTTGACTTCTTCTGTGTGAGTATACTGAAACTGCACCTTCAATCAAAACTACTCTGGGCTTTTCACTTTCCCAATGTGGGAGCTCAGATGCTGAGGAAGCTACCTGCTGATCCCTTCCAGGTGCCTTGTGCCTCCTCATTCTGTAGGTCATAATCTGCCTATTACTGACTTAATATACCAGTTAGGAGCCCCCCCCAACACAGTGGTTATGGCTTCACAACATAATGACTGTATTTAATACCACTGAACTTATCACTTAAAATGGTTAAGTTGATAAATTTTGTTATGTGTAATTTACCACAAAAAAAATGAAATAAAATAAATGTAGAATCTGGAATCAACTGAATTTTTTCTGGTCTGTTATATTAAAATCAATTAGTCTATTTTGTACTTTGAATAGATCTTTTATACATGTGTAAAATATCATTTAATGGTCATTTGGAAAATATTGGTTCACTGAGTTACACGAATCTTTCCAAAGCTGGTACATCATTATATGATCAACTTTCTTAACTTTCTTAACTTTCTTGAGATTAGTATCACCACTAATCTCAAGAACTGTCTTCCATGCATTGAAAAGCTTTCAAGCTCATGGTAACTTATATAAGTTTTCCCAAATTCTAAGTTTTGCTTGAAAGTTTGAGTTTTTCCATTGATAAAAAGCAATGTTCGTTGTTTCCCTCCAAGTAACAGGCTAACTTTTTTCTTTTTTTGAGATAATGCATGACAAATACCTAAGTGTGAATACTTTAGGTATTTGTCACTCTTTGACATACTTTGTCACTCTTTCAAAGAAACGGTATTCCATGTAAAAAAGCAACTAATTAAACTCACACCATTAGTTGAGGCAATGTTACACGTTGATACGCAGCAGAAGGGCTTTTTGTGTACTTACATTTGATCTCACAAAATATTAAAAAGACCTATACTCAGGAGTTGAAATTTGATAAAATTAATGATTCTTATTGCTTTATCACAGGCATTAAGTGAAATGTCTTTTTGTTTTGTTTTGTTTTTTTAAACTGCAAGTGTGTGGCAGTGATGAATGCCATGACTACTAGTACACATTGTTGCTACTCACTTGGTTTGTACTACAGCGCTAGTAGTTCTGCCCACCATTGCTAGTGAACCGCTAGTTTCACGCGGTGAAAAAGGAAATAATGTCTTAGTACTATTATGAAAACAATGTTGACTTCACAGACTCTCTGAACAGGTCTCTTGAGGACGGTGGACACTGCACTTTGAGAACCATTGCTATGGAGTGTACTCTGAAACCATTAGAAGCAACAGGTCAGAATTACATTTGGCAATATAGGCATTAAGGGGTGTAGGAGGTGGGGAGGAGCAGATAAAGATCTCTTATATGATACTATAGGGGTACATTCAAAATATATGCACATAATCTGTTTTAAAAAGAACTGTTGAAGGATGTTACATCAAACACATTAAAATGATGATATGGGGTTGAGAAACTGTTTCTTTTCAACAAAGGCAATTGCTAGGTCAATTTTTATGTTTTTTAACATAGCAAGCCAATTCTAGATTTTTGCATTCCTGTCTAAGGAGTATTGAAATAATTGTAGTGGTTCCTAAATATTGATGAAAATCTGGCAATGGAAAAGAACACTCAAGAACAAAAAGTCAAGAAGAAGTACAAAATGAGTCATGGGAATATGAGTCAAAATGCAAAATTCTTACTGCATACTTATTTTCTTACACTTTTCTTGAGTACCAATAATGAAATCTAAAGATTTTTATTATTTTTGTTTGTTTTTTGTTACTGTTTTCAAATGTGTGAGAAACCTTTAAGCTCTATTCATTCTTTTTGAGTACAGCCCCTGAGTCTATTGCTCTATAGTACCCACCCAAACTTCCTTTCTGGGGAGAGCTTTGTCTAGTGCCAGCTTATCTGAACTGTCATTCTTTATCACCTAATGGGAATCTGAGTGGGAGAACTCAAGGATGTCTCTCCTTATTTGATACCATAGTGTATATTTGGGCCAAACTGTCCTGATCCATGGTGTGTGAAAGGTTAGTTCTTTTCCTCATTACTGTCTTCAGTCTGCATTTAGAGAAAAAGAACACTCGAGATCCTGGAGATTCCTAACAGCTAATATGAAGCTTTCAAAGAATATGCCCTTTATAGCTGTCTAATGATTGAATAAATCCTTACCTCTAATCCTTTCTTTAGTAAGGAGTCTTACTCCATAATTTTTTTCATCTATAGCTGGTTCCATTTTCTAATATATTTACATCTTTTTGACTTCCCTGAACCCTCTTGCAATGGTAAGTCTTTCCAGATGGAGCACCCAGGTGGAGCTAGCGTCAATCATACATATTTGTGTACTAAGTACAGAAGGCAGACTTAGTACATTGGCAAGAACAGGGTACATTTTAGTAACTGCTATTTGTCACATACTTTTGCTATGTGCTTTGCAAACTTAATGTCACTTTATTGTCACAACTGCCCAGTGACATTATTCTCCAGTCAGAGATGAGGAGATGGGCTCAGTTTTACTATCCTGAGCTATATTCAGTTTTAATACCAGTACAGGTTAACTCCAAATCTCATGCTCTTTCCACAGTAATTATTTTCTACTTCGTATATTCCACAGTCACTGTGATTATTCTTTTTAAATTCATTCATTATTTTGCTATGATTAGTTTACGGTATTGTACAGACCCTTTTCTTTTTTCAGTACAACGACTGCTATAATCAAAAGATGAGAATTCTAAACGTTTAGTGGAAAACATTTACTTCTTTGATATGAAGAATTTAGTAATATCTTCTAAATGCAAATAGAGACAACACTGTTTAAGTACCAAAGATATCCTGGGTCATTTATTATATCTCCAAGTCTGGGAGTACTCTTTGTAAGGCAGAGTGAAACAGATGCAGGCAACTTCGTGACGTTATTTAGTAACTTCAGATGTCTTTATGGTTTCGTGCAATTTCAACTGTGCAGTCTCCCAAAAGACATAGAAATAGAAAATGCTAAGGGAAATGAGCTTTAAAATAAGGGATGTTTTCATATGACAAGACATTTTAAGAATATTTTAAAATAAAATTTAGTCTTAAAAACACCAACTAATTACTCACCTGACTGCCTAGCATTGCAATTGTTTGTTTGTTTGAATTTTATCAAGTATTATTTAAAATAAAAGGACATTTTAACAAAGCTTTTCCTAAAATGTGTAATCCTTTGCTTAAGGAAAGCACCTACATTGTAAGTTCTCCTGGCGTAGCGATGTAAGTAAGATCAGGTAGCGGTGTAGGGAAAAAAAAAAAACCTTTCTAGATACTAAGCTTTGTTAAAATGTCTTAAAAGTGCTTGTCAGAAATTGTCGCATGATTGATAACACTGGAAAACCTAAGCATATTTTCCTATGAATAATCTCGAGCACAACTCTCTTTCAAGACTGGTATCTATCTGAAAATCTAGTAGCCTTTTTGAATAAATATCAACTGATCTAATATCACAAAAAATAAAAATAAAAAAATAAAAGGAAAGGAAAGGAAACAAGGGACTTAGTAAAATAGGTGAAATGCTTGAGTAAAGTATGAGGTTGAACAATTAAGTTTGCGAACTCATCCTAGAAAAAGTGCCTCACACTTCATTGCTGAATATCACTGCAGTCACCTTCGAAGTACTCCCCTTGGGAAGCTATGCACTGATACCAGAGCCTAGTCCACCCTTCAAAGCAATTTTGGAACTTTTTCTGGAATGTCTATCAGAGCTGTTGTCATATTATCCCTGATGTCCTAACTCACATCAAAATGTCTTCCCTTCATTATTTTCTTTATCTTCAGGTAAAGAAAGAAGTCATTGGGGGCCAGATCAGATGAGTAAGGAAAGTGTTCCAATACACTTATTTATTTACTGGCTAAAAACTCCCTCACAGACAGTGCGGTGTGAGCTGGTGTATTGTTGTGACACAAGAGCCATGAATTGTTGGCAAAAAGTTCAGGTCATCTAACTTTTTCATGCAGCATTTTCAGCACTTCCAAATAGTAAACTTGGTTAACTGTTTGTACAGTTGGTACAAATTCATAATGAATAATCCCTCTGATATCAAAAAAGGTTGGCAACATCGGTGCAACAAGTTCACGAACTTAATTGTCAGACAGTGTATATTACATTTACATTTTACTACTGTGCATTTTATAGCTTTAAGATATGAAACACACAAATCATTGTCTCTAGATCCTAATACACAGAGAGGGAAATTTAAGCCATGGGGACACGAGTGCTTTAAACTCCAGGGAAGAAAACTCCCCATCTCTAAGCTGTAATTATTGCCCAGACGATTGAAATGGCATTTCTAGAATTTGGCAAGGCTTACTCAAAAAGAGAACCACAGGTCTGAGACTGCTTTCTATACAGTCTCAGAACTTGTGAATATGTCCATTACTGATATGCTAGTTCAAATAATTCATCAAGCTTTAGATTTCAATTGACAATGATATTTTTCCACATGTGTGGTTGTACATTTAAAGACTATAAGATTTATATTAATAACCTACATCTTTTAGTTGGTTATACCTTTGCACTTTTTATGATGTTGAAAGTTTTATCAGTGATTTTAAAAACGACATATTTTTGACATGTAGGGGTTGAGGAAGTATAGCTTACTTTCATTTATAACAAAATATTTGCAGAGGAAAAGATTACCAGGTAGAGGCACTTAACTAGTTATTTGAATACTTCTAAATATTTTAACAGCAAAGATAGAGATGATAGATAGATAGATGATTGATAGATAGGTAGATAGATAAAATTATTAATTGATGGTTTAATGTCTTAATTTTCTTTTTGTGAATTGTCAACTACCGGTATACATAAAACAAAATCTGGTTTGTTATTATTTCTGCTTTCATTACAGACTTACTCTCTTTTCTTAGGCATACCCTTAATATTTTCCTGCCTTAGAATTCTAATATGCACAAATGGAATTATATTTTTTATCCCCTTAATTAGCACTTTCCTTTGTACCACACATTTCAGGGTCATTTTAAAAAAAAATAGCTTATTGTTAACACTTATTAGGCGCTGGCCTAAGCATTTTACATGCATTATTTCATTTAATTCAATACTCCTGTGAATAGGGTATCACCCCATTTGGTAGATTGGAAAATACATAAACATAAACATAAGGAAACATAAAGGGGTTAACTTATTCAAGATTACATAGCTAATAAATGATACAGCCAGAATTCAAACCAATCTGGCACAAATACTCTCCTAACGATTACTCTATTATTTACCATGGAAATGGGATATCTACATCTTATAGATGAAGACATTGAGACTCAAATGAGGTTAAGTGACACAATCAAGGCTATAAGGCTAGAACCAGTACGAGAACCCAGACATTCCCAATCTCATCTGACTTAATTTTGCACTAGGTCATGCTGTAGATTTGACCTTTTCTGTGTAGAGTTAGGAAATTTAAAAATTGCTTATATATCTATAAGGTTCTTGAATTTTTACCTGCTAAAAAGTCTATTTTTAAATATATTTGATTAAAATATGTAATAAATAATATAAATTAATATCAACTAATATTTATAGTACATAATGGATGACTGTCATTTATAGGAATGGTTTGGATCACTTTTGTTAAAATAATGTAACTTTTGTGTACACATATATTCCCACAAAAGACTGATTATAAGTCTGTGCTTTATGTTAGAAATAATCTTACAATTTATTGCCATGATTTGAGGTAGTACTAACCTATAAGCTTTGTTGTACAGGATTATAGGTTTTTGCCAGTAGATAATTTTCATTGACTAAAGTACCCATATCACTTAAATTAATATGTATAAAAAAGAACTTAAGAATTTCAAAGCTTAACATTTTTAGTTGTTTACTCAGCTACAAAGAAGTTATACAGACATTGCTAATCATTTAAAATACATTCTAAATTAAATTATGACTTGTTTCATTATTGCTTAATTTATTACTATTTGCTTGTGCCCTCATTTTCAATTCTATGCTGATGTTACAATTCTTGATGTGAGCAGAGTAGTAATTGATTTATTTCAATGTAATATAATTCTTTATACAAATTCAGTCCATTTCAATATGTAGATTTTGAATTATCTTGCAGTGGAGGCTTTTCATTTTATTCTTGTAGCTCTCAACTACTCCAATATGTTATCAAATACGGCTTCTTAAAAAAATGAGTAAATAAAAAATCTTTTTGTTGTCAAGATACTTGTAGCAGGGTATGGTTGCTGTTAAAAAAATTTTTATGTGTGTTTTTGTAATTGATTTGTTATATATAATCTTGTTTGAGTTGTATACGTTGTCTTAATACCACGTATAATTAGTCCCTTAATATTTTTCTCATGAAATATCTAGGAAACATATGTGAAAGTTAAAGTTCTAAACATTTAACAGTCAACTTTAAAAGGTTTTGTTTCCAAACTTTAAAATTATGTAAACCCACTAATATTAGCAGATTTGTTATTCAGTTTTTTACTCAATTTTGTAAAATATGGGTCAAATATATTGAAATATTCAAATAACTGCACAAACACTACTGTATAAGAATGGAAATGCTAACAAAACAACTGCAGGCTTTCATGAGGTGCATAAGTGTAATTCTAATGTGTGGCATGCAAAAAGAGATACAAGGACTATTGATGTGTGGTATTTAAAATTTTAGGTTGAACACTACACATATATCCTGCAAAGAGGTTTATTTCCAAAATAGTTAAAAATAGTTTTATCAAACATTTTACCCTATTATTAGATTTTTTAAAAACTGTAATCCATGTTTTAGGTATAGCTTGATCCAAGTGCTCAAATGATACCTTGGGGTCCATCTTCCTCTCTCTCTGTCTCTTTGTCCCTGTCCGTTGGCTTCATCTTCAGCCATGCTCACTCCACACAGTGAGAAAAAATGGGTCCTACCATTTTAAAAATGGGAATGCTTTTACATGGTTTTTAATATCAACCTCTACATGGAAACAGGCCCCTCTCTCTCCTAGTTTCCGTCTCAGTCACTGAACAAGAGCTCTTATTTTCCCTGCTTGCTCACATGCAAACTTTGGGGTAGGGAAGTAGCCCTTCACTGACAACTCTACCAGAATCTTGTGACACACAAGAGAGGCAGTTTCCAAAAGGAAGAAGTGTGGGGCAGAGGAAAAAGTAACATTTTTATTTTCTTGAGTCGGACCTTGTCCCCACCATCAAAAAAAAAAAAAAAAAAAGAAAGAAAGAAAAGAAAAGATAATCATTATTCTAGACTTACTTTGTTTTCAGAGATAGCAAGAAAAAACATAGTTCCTTTCAACACCAGGCAACTATATAAATTGCCTCTTTTTAAACTGTTGGAAGTAGTCTTTATATTTGAGAGAAGACAGAATACTACTGATGAAAGGGGTGGATTACCTTAGGAAAGTATTATTGAAATCTCACATAACTCTCCTATTTTTGGTTCCAAGTTGAATATATTCCACATCAAAGTGAGCCAAATACTTTAAGCAAATTACGGGATAAAACATAGGAACAGTTTTATGTGTCTGGAAAAAAGCTCTAAAATTGATGAATTAAGCCTAAAATAACAACAAATAATCAATTCAAATGGTGTCATGTGACAGTCAGAAAATATATAAATGTGCCCAGAAACTTCCCAGTGAAGGTTTCTATACAGAACATCAACATTTCAACTGCCATGTCAACTTTGGTTATCCATCTATATTTTCATTTGTCTGATGCTGGGCTCTTGACCAAGCTCCTGCTTCTGCACCGTGTCTGGAACTATATAAATGCATGAGTCACACACAGTATTACTTGGTGAACCAAGTTGAAAAGTCAGTCTAAAAACTTAACCACAGAAATCTTGGGTTTGAAACATATCCATCACTTAGTTAAAAGATTACTTGGGAAACTAAGTATTGTCCTACTTTTCTTCTTTAGGCAATCATGTTAAAGAGGGAACATGTGAGCAAGAATCTCCAAAGACCTACAGATAAAATTTACCCAGTATTGAAAATATTTCTCTAAGTAGTTAAACATTATCTAATATTAGGATCTTATATTAGAATTATTTATTAAGTGATTTAAAATATAAACTTTTAATTACTCTAGAGAGTACAAAACTGCCTAATTAACCCATGTAATCATGAGAGATAGTAAAAGTTGTTACTTCAAGTCCATAATTTTTAGGTGTGGGTTGTACTTGTAAAACCTAGAGAAACATCTAAAAATAGAAACAGTGAAACTAAGAAGCCAATAGCAAAGATAGTTTAACATCATGAAAATATTCAATTAATTCACATGAAGGCCGATAAAAAAAAAAAAAGCAGATGACACAAATAGAGCACAATTAGCAAGATGTTTTCTTACTTGCTTTATGGAAGCCACCTCTTCCTCCCATTCTCTACCTAAAGTAAAACAGTTTGTGTATTCTGTCTCTCCTTAGCAGAACTTGTCATTTTTTTCAAAATTCAGTTCAGTAGGGTGCCTCATAACCTCAGCTTTCTGATAGGTTAAAGAAAAATGTTTTGTTTATTCATTCGTTTATTTTTTTTTTTATGTTTTTTAGATTATCCAGCTGTATCTCATTTTTAGGATCGGGGAAACTTTCTCTTGTGACTTCCTACATACATGATGAAGAGAAGTGGAATTCTTCGTCAATAGCTTCTGTCTTTGGAATAGTGTACCCAAGTTATTCGGCATACAAATTCATAACTATTGTATTTTCATTTAAAATTTTACCATCTGGTTTTATAAAGTAAACTCTGTCTCATTTAGTGATTTGGAGCCTGAATTCACTCTGGCCTGAAATTAAGATGGTTACCCTCTCTTTTTTTGACTTGTATATGCCTGGTAAATTTTGCTTATCCTTCTATTTTCCCTTGTGAGTCACTTTGCTTCAGGTATGTCTTCCTTATACAGTATGGAGTTAGGTTTCAATTTCTCTTAATGGATGAGTTAATTTATTGATAGTTATTATGTTGATAAATATATTTGGTCTTAGTTGTCGTTTTGTGTTTTGCTTTTTGTTTTTTACACGTGTTAAAATACATCAAATTTAGCTTTCTCCTCTCCTATATGTATGTGCATGTTTACTCGTTTCTTCTGCTAATTGGGAAGTTTATATTTTTGTTCTAATAAATACCTTTATAACAAGAACATCATACGTGTATAATGTCTTAAACCCCTATTTCCCCATTTCTTTAAACATACCTAAGTTGCTTAATAGCAATGATACATTAACTATATTTTCTTTTTCCTTCTCCATTCCTTCTCCTTTATCATTTTATTTTTGTTGATGACATTATCTTTCATGTTCTTAGCCTCTATATATGTAATTATATCTCTACTAATGGTTTGTTAGCTTTTAGTGATGTGCTTTGATCAACAGCTATTAAATATGAGGGAACTGGAAAACTTACAGCACTTCTTATTTTCTTTCTCCCTGCCCTATTCATTTTTTGTTGGTATTATTTCTGTACTTCTGGCAATGTGACATTTATATTCTTTAGTAACTCTAATCCTACATTTTTTAAAAAAACTTTTCGATGTTAGTAGAAACAACAGTCAACATCGTCTTTTCTATAGCTTTTCTTATTCTAGTAGATTACTTAGAGAAGACCCATTCATTCTTACAGTTTTAGTATTAGACTGGTGCAAAAGTATTTGCAGTTTTTGCAATTATTTTCAACCTTTTAAATCGTCATTACTTTTGCACCAACCTAATATTTCCTGAGTTCTTGTGTATTGCTTTGTGTTGAATTTTTTAAATTTTTTATACTTTTGATTAATTAAATACTTCTATTTATATCCAGATTCAATTGCTGCTGAAATGTTTTCTTAAATGTAGGTGATTAATACAAATTAATAATAATAAATTAATTAAGGTATATATCCAAAAATAACTTCACACAAAATTATAAAAAATACTATTCTCGAGTCTTCCCAGACCTCCAGTAAGACCAACTCTTCAAAGGTGTCACTGAAGACTAGTAAAGGGTGTGGTATCTTTTGAAGTGAAGCCAGGTGGGGCTCAGGACTGAGCTGCAATACCATGGAGCCTGGGCCATCCTGTGGAGTGGTAGGACAGGTGGTTCAGCTGTTTCTTCAGCCAAGGAGAAAGGAGCCCCTCCAGCCTTCAGTCTGCAGCCAGACAACTCAGTTCCTCCCAATATGCTCCTGGTACGTTGTGAGCTTCTATCCCATTGCTAGAGCTCAGAGCCAGTGATTCCGTTGGTGGGGATCTTGTGAAGACGTAGCCAGGTGGGGCTCAGGACTGAACTGCAATATCGTGAAGCCTGGGCGGTCCTATTGAGTGGCACGACACAAGGTTCAGCAGTTTTTTCAGCTTAGGAATCTTGTGAAGTCAAATCCAGGTGGGACTCACTACTGACCTGCAATATCGTGTAGATTGGGCAGTCCTATGGTGTGGCACAACACAAGATTCAACTGTTTTTTCAACGTAGGTGCAGGCCAGAGGACATGGCTCTGTCTGTAAGTCAAGGTATCTGAGACCTATCATTGAAAGACCGAACATGAAGTCAAGGTCTCTAACATCCAGAGACCTAGCATTCCAGCCTTGTTTGTTATTAAAAGTGAAAGGGGATGAGTGATGTCATAGGAATGGCGGCAGCGGGGCGCACTTTTTGAGTTCTCCTCTGGATCTTATCACAAACGGGACATCTATAAGCCATCAAAGGACTCTCTGCTCATCACGCAGAACAGCTAAGAGACTCATGCAAGGATTACTTGAAGGTGGGCAAATTGGGCGAGCAGGGCAAGAGGGAAGGGAGCAGAGTGGAGACGTGGTCCACATCTGTGGTGGTGGAAATGCGGCCGGCATCCGCAGCTGCAGAGACGCAGGGGATCCCAGGACAGAACAGAGAACACAAAAGCCAGGAGGTGGGCTCTTTCCCTGCGTCCCACAGCTGATCTCTCCTGCTGAGGGGGCAACATATCCAACATTTGAGGCAATATCCTCAGCTGAGACCTCCAGTTGGGCCCTAGGTCGTACAAAGGACACAAACTCCATACCTGGGCCCTTCCCCCCACTCTCCCAATCCGACCCCCGCCCTTCCGAGACTTAAACTGGCCCCTGAACTGAGGAATCGTGTCAGATTACAGAGGAGCCCTAGTGCTCAGGCTCTGGGAATACTGGCGTGCAGCTCTGACCCAGCAAAGAGGCTGGGAAGAGTGTGATTTTTACTGGGCTAGGAGAGAGGAGACTCCTCCACCCTCAGCCACCACCTTTTCTGGCCTGCAGGAAGACTTTGACACAGCTGGGCTGGGAGAAAGAAGACCCCTCCATCCCCAGCCCCCACCCTTTCTGGCGGGCCTAGGGCAGGGCAATTACAACTGCGGAGGCACTCCCAGGGATCAGCAGTAGGCGGCAGATGCAGCTCCCTGCTTTCAGCAGCTCAGAAATCTCCCTCCCGCCACACACATACACACACACACACACACACACACACACACACACACACGGAAGAAGTGCCCTAAGACTCAGGAGAACTGGGCACAGGGCTGGTGGTGCTACTCTTAGTGCGCATATGTGCAGGCAAGGGCAGAAACTGCACTGACTTTGTAGAAACTACCATCCAGACCCCTCAGCCCCTCATCTAAATCTGCAGTTCCAACGTGACTCTGGGCACCAGGTGACCGGCTCTGCCTACACAATATGCAGAGGATTCTTTGGTACAGCAGAGGACAACCTGGAGATTACTTGGTGGGCTTAAGCCAAGACTTGTGCTGCTTTTCTTTTGTTTTGTTTTGTCTTTATATCTTTGATATCTTTGCCTGTGTTGAGTGTGGGTTGTCGGTTGTTTTTACATGTGAATGTATTTGATTTTTTTCTTTGTTGTTGTTGTGGTGGTGGTGGTGCTTGGTGATTTGCTTTGTTCTGAAATTGCCCTACCAAGGCCCAGTTTAAGAGGCACAAGATTCAACATACCCAGAGGCCAACTCCAGACCAAACTAGAGTACTACCAGGTTTGACCTACAAGTGACACACCCAGAGGGAATTCTCTATAGGCACAAGAGCCCACAGAGGCCTAACCACATTTAAGTGCCACATCACGCAGCAGAACACCCTGCAGTGAGCAGAGCCAAGTCTCACAACTAGTCAGCCTAGGAGTTAACCCCACCTACTCACAAGCGAAAAGCAATTAAAGATCTTCTTTAACAGGACAATATACACAACACAAGAGTTACCTTTGCAGCACACGCAGAGGAGAAGAAAGTAGTGCAAGTCAAATATAAAGGACACATACTACATAAGATAACCCAGCAAGAACTAAGAACTCTAAGGGATCTACCAAATACATTGAAGCAAACACAGAGAGTCAGCCAGAATGGAGAAACAAAGAAACATGTCCCAATTAAAAGAACAGAAGAATCCTCCAGAAATGGAACCAAATGAAACCAACATATCAGAGACAGAGTTCAGAGCACTGATGATAAGAATGTTTAAGGAGCTTAGAGACGACATAAAGAAGGATATAGACATCATAATTAACAACCAGTTAGAACTAATGAACACAATTACTGAAATAAAGAACTCACTTGAAGGAATTACCAGCAGGTTAGATGAAGCAGAGGATCGAATCAGCTACTTAGAAGACAATTTAGCAGAGATCACCCAAACTGAACAACAGAAAGGAAAAAGAAAAAAAGACAATGAAGATGGTTTAAGAGACCTCTGGGATAACATCAAGCGCAACAACATGCGCATCATAGGAATACCAGAAGGTGAAGATAGGAAGCAAGGGATTGAGAACATATTTGAAGTAATAATGTCTGAAAACTTCCCTAACCTGATGAAGGAAACCAACATACAAGCCCAGGAAGTGCAGAGAGTTCCAACCAGGATAAACTCAAACAGGTCCACACCAAGACACATTATAGTTAAAATGGCAAAGGTTAAAGACAAAGAGAGAAAAGCAGCAAGAGAAAGACAGAGGGTTACATAGAAGCAAACTCCCGTAAGACTATCAAATGACTTTTCTTTAGAAGGCCAGGAGGGAGTGGCAGGAGATACTCAAAGTGATGGAAAACAAAGGCCTACAACCTAGATTGCTTTATCCAGCAAGGCTATCATTTAAAGTTGATGGAGAGATAAAGAGCTTCCCAGAAAAGAATAAGCTAAAGGAATTTATTGCCACCAAGCCAGAATTGCAAGAAATACTAAAAGGACTTCTGTAAATACAAGAAAGATGAAAACAATCTAACTACAAATTTAAAAATGGCAATAACTATGTACTTATCAATAATCACTTTAAATGTAAACGGATTAAATGCTCCTATCAAGAGACATAGGGTGGCTGAGTGGATAAGAAAGCAAGACCCTTGTATATGCTGTATACAAGAGACTCACTTCAGATCAAAAGACACTCACAAGTTGAAAGTGAAGGGTTGGAGTAAGATATTTCATGCAAATGCAAATGAGAAAAAAGCTGGAGTTGCAATACTTATATCTGACAAAATAGACTTTAAAATGAAGAACATATTAAAAGACAAAGATGGGCACTATATAATAATAAAGGGATCAATCTGACAAGAGGACATAACCCTAGTAAACATCTATGCACCCAACATAGGAGCACCTAAATATATAAAACAGATATTGACTGACATAAAGACAGAGATCAACAGTAACACTATCATAGTAGGGGACTTCACACCTCTGACAAGGGACAGGTCTTCCAGACAGAAAATCAATATGGAAACAACGGCCGTAAATGATACATTGGACCACTTGAATTTAATCGATATTTTCAGAGCATTTCACCCCAAAGCTGCAGAATACACATTCTTCTCAAGCGCACATGGAACATTTTCCAAGTTAGACCATATGTTAGGCCACAAAACAAGTCTTGATAAATTTAAGAAAATTGAAATCATACCAAGTGTCTTCTCTGACCACAGTGCTATGAAATTAGAAATGAACTACAGGAAAAAAACTGGAAGACACACCAATTCATGGAGGCTGAATAACATGTTACTAAATAATGAATGGGTCAAGCAGGAGATCAAGGAAGAAATCAAAAGATATCTCGAGACAAATGAAAATGAAAACACAGTGGCCCAAAATCTATGGGATGCAGCGAAGGCAGTCCTAAGAGGGAAATTCATAGCATTGCTGGCCTACCTAAAGAAACAAGAAAAATCACTAACCAACAGTCTATCTTCACACTTAAGGGATCTGGAAAAAGAACAGCAAAATAAGCCCAAGGGAGTACAAGGAAGGAGATAATAAAGATCAGAGCAGAAATAAATGAAATAGAAACCAGAAAAACAACACAAAAGATCAATGAATCCAAGAGTTGGTTCTTAGAGAAGATAAACAAAATCAATAAATCTTTAGACAGACTCATTAAAAAAAAAGAGAGAGAGGACCCAAATTAATAAAATCAGAAATGAAAGCGGAGAAGTGACAACAGATACCACAGAAATACAAAAAATTTTTAAAAATTACTATGAGCAACTATATGCCAACAAATTTGACAATCTGGAAGAAATGGACAATTTTCTAGAGGCATACAACCTTCCAAGGCTAACTCAAGAAGAAACAGAAAACCTGAATAGACTGATTACCACCAGGGAAATTGAATCAGTAATCAACAATCTCCCACCAAACAAAAGCCCTGGACCAGATGGCTTTGCAGGTGAATTTTACAAAACGTTCAAAAAAGAATTATCACCTATTCTCCTCAAGCTCTTCCAAAAAATCCAGAAGGAGGGAAGTCTCCCAAACACTTTTTACGAAGCCACTATCATCCTGATCCCAAAATCAGACAAAGACACCACAAAAAAAGAAAACTACAGGCCAATATCTCTAATGAACATAGATGCAAAAATCCTTAACAAAATATTAGCGAACAGAATTCAGCAATACATTAAAAAGATCATACACCATGATCAAGTGGGATTCATCCCTGGCATACAAGGGTGTTTCAACATCTGCAAATCAATTAATGTGATACACCACATTAACAAAATGAAAAATAAAAATCACATGATCATATCAATAGATGCAGAAAAAGCATTTGATAAAATCCAGCAGCCATTTATGATAAAAACCTTTAAGAAAGTGGGAATAGAGGGATCATATCTCAACATAATAAAGACCATATATGATAAACCCACAGCTAACATCATACTCAATGGGGAAAAGCTAAAACCATTCCCCTTAAGATCAGGAACAAAGCAAGGTTGCCCAGTTTCTCCACTTCTATTCAACATAGTGCTGGAAGTTCTAGCCACAGCAATCAAACAAGAAAAAGAAATAAAAGGCATCCAAATCGGTAAGGAGGAAGTAAAATTGTCATTACATGCAGATGACATGATACTATATAGAGAGAACCCTAAAGACTCCACCAAGAAACTATTAGAGATGATAGATGAATTTAGTAAAGTAGCAGGATACAAAATTAATATTCAGAAATCAGGTGCATTTGTATATACCAATAATAAAACATCAGAAGGAGAAATTGAAAAAACAATCCCATTTACAATGCTTCAAAGACTACAAAATACCTGGGAATAAATTTAACCAAAGTAAAAGATCTGTACTCAGAAAATTATAAGACACTGAAGAAAGAAATGAAAGAAGATACAAATAGATGGAAACACATACCATGTTCGTGGATAGGAAGAATTAATATAGTTAAAATGTCCATACTGCCTAAGGCAATATACATATTCAATGCAATTCCTATCAAACTACCAACAATGTTTTTCACAGAAATAGAACATATAATCCTAAAATTTATATGGGACCATAAAAGACCCTGGATAGCCTCAGCAATCTTGAGAAATAAGAATAAAGTGGGAGGTATAACAATACCTGACATCAAATTATATAACAAGGCTACAGTAATCAAAACAGCATTTTACTGGCATAAAAACAGACTCATAGATCAATGGAACAGAATAGAGGGTCCAGAAATAAATCTATGCCAATATGGCTATTTAATCTACAACAATGGAAGCAAGAATGTACGATGGAGTAAAGACAGTCTATTCAATAAATGGTGCCGGGAACAGACTCATAGATCAATGGAACAGAATAGAGGGTCCAGAAATAAATCTATGCCAATATGGCTATTTAATCTACAACAATGGAAGCAAGAATGTACGATGGAGTAAAGACAGTCTATTCAATAAATGGTGCCGGGAAACCTGGACAGACACATGCAAAAAAATGAAGCTGGACGACCTCCTTACACCATATACAAAATAAATTCAAAATGGCTTAAAGACTTAAATGTAAGATCTGAAACCATAAAATTCCTAGAAGAAAATATAGGAAGAAACTTCACAGACATTACCCGAAGTAAGATTTTTACTGATATATCCCCTCGCGCAAGGGAAGTAAGAGAAAAAATAAACATGTGGGATTACATCAAACTAAAAAGTTTTTTCACAGCAAAGGAAACCATCAATAAAACAAAAAGGGATCCTACTGAATGGGAAAAGATATTTGCCAATGATATATCTGATAAGGGGTTAATATCACAAATTTATAAAAAACTCACTCAACTCAACTCCAAAAAAACAAACAACCCAATTAAAAAATGGGCAGAAGACATGAAGAGACATTTTTCTAAAAAGGACATACAGATGGGAAACAGACATATGAAAAAACGCTCAACCTCACTAACCATCAGAGAAATGCAAATAAAAACCACAATGAAATACCACCTCACCCCAGTCAGAATGGCTATCATCAATAAATCAACAAACAGCAAGTGCTGGCGCGGATGTGGAGAAAAGGGAACGCTTGTGCACTGTTGGTGGGATTGCAGATTGGTGCAGCCACTATGGAAAACAGTATGGAGGTATCTCAAAAATCTGAAAATGGAACTACCTTATGATCCAGCAATTCCACTCCTAGGTATCTATCTGGAGAAATCCAAAACTCTAATTAAAAAAACTTTATGCACTCCCATGTTTATTGCAGCACTATACACAATAGCCAAGACATGGAAACAACCGAAATGCCCATCGGTAGATGACTGGATTAAGAAACTGTGGTACATTTATACAATGGAGTATTACGCAGCCATAAAGAAGAAAGAAATCTTACCATTTGCAACAACATGGATGGACCTAGAAAACATTATGTTAAGTGAAATAAGTCAGACAGAGAAAGACAAACACCATATGATCTCACTTATATGTGGAATCTAAAGAAAAGAATAAGTGGATGAACTAATCAGAAACTGTTTTGGAGACATAGAGGAAAAACTGAGGGTTGCTAGATGGGAGGGGGGTGAGGATAAGGGGGAAGGTGAGGGGATTAGAAAACAGTCAGTAACCACAAGATGGCCACGGGGTTCTGAAAATTAATTTGGGGAATGTAATCAATAATGTTATAAAGATTTTGTAAGGTATCTGATGGACACTTGTCCCATTTGGGAGACCACCTCAGGGATGATGTAGATGCCTGATCACTGCACTGTACACCTGAAGCTGAAGCTGAACAGTAATGAATGTCAACTACAAGTTTGTATGTGTGTGTGTGTTTGTGTGTGTGTGTATATACTTACAAGAAGCGGAGAACAGCATTAGGAATAGAGACAGTGGAAATGTAATGGCTGTGTGCGATGTCAGAGGGATAATGGATGGGGGGAGGGGGTTCACACAGTGTGAGGGATATAAATGATAAACGTCTAAGTATTACTTTGTCTTGTGCACCTGAAACTAATAATAATTTAAAAAATACTATTCTCACACATCTTCAAGTGGTGCCTTGTAATTTATCCTAATAACTTCTAAATTCTTGATTAATTGCTTCTGCTCCATCAGTTAGGTGACCTTAGAATAATTAAGGTTTAAAGAATTTAGGAACTTTTCCTACCTAAGCTAATATTTCCATAAGACTCCCAAGTTCTAGAACCTTCTTTATCAGATCAACATTCTCCCTTAAATTGAATTCTTCCCAAATTGGCATTCTTTCCTTAAAAACGATTTTATGAAGTATTGCTTTATTTTTTAAATCATACTTTGGCTAAGTATAAAATTCTTAGTATTGCCCACCCCTGCCCTTACTGCTCCCTTTCTTTTCTTGAGGATGTAGGATTTCTCTATAATCTCTAGTTTTGAATTTTTCTGTGGAAAAGTCTGAGACCAGCTTCATCCCTCCTACCCACACCTCACACCTTAAAAGTAACTTTATCTTTTTGCCTTGTTACCCAAATACTTGTTCATTTTTCACTGAAATCCTATAAATTTGCTAGGATACTTTTTATTGTTTATTATTTTGAGTACATATTTCTTTGACTATGTGAATCTAAATCTTTCATTTCAGTGAAGTATATTTGGACTATATTGTAAATTATTTGTTCTGCTTTCATTTTTTTTCTCCTGGGACTCTATGCAAATCTTGAGTCAATTTGCCTCTATTCCATTTTACCTCTTTATTTCATTTTTTTTTTTTTTTTTACTTCTCTTATATCTGTCTTCTATGTATTTTATGGAGTTATCTGCATTTTTTTCTCTGTTACGCTTCTTCCTATTTTCCTCTACTTTTGTGATAATTTTATTATTTTTCTCCCACTTTATAGTTGAATTTACATTTTATCTCTTCCTATTGACTCATGATCTCTTTTCTGATCTCTTAAATACCTTTTTCATGCTCTTTCTTCAAAAAGGGTATTGCTTGGTTGAGCTTTTAGCATTTCTGGTGAAAATTTTATCTGTTATAGCAGACCATTTTTCTGCTTGATAGTCTTTGTAAGATATTCTTATTTGTTTCCTCTTGTTTGTTTACTTCTTTTCCTCGTAGTATATTTTCTGTGACCTTGGTGATCATTTCCTTTTTTTCATTGCTCATTTTAAAGCAGATGAGTTTCTCCAGAATCAGTTCTTTTCAGGAGTTTTGTGTTTAGGAGAGTTCACAGCTGTATTTGGGTTAGCTGAGACTATCTTGAGGACCCAGAATTTTGTAAGAGTGTGCCTCATCTTCAGTTTTCCTCCAGTCAGTGAGGAGCGGCGCAATAGAGATTTTTCACAATGCAAAAGCTCTGATCTCACTTTCTGCAAGAAAGACTTCTTCCTGCAAACATAGCTGATCTGCACAGATTCCTTTTTGGGCCATCCTTTTGATTCTCAGAAGTAAACCAGGTCCAGAGGAATTCCTGCCTCCAGCACATACATTTCCATTGTTACCCACAAGGCAATTGGATTTTTCGTCTCAGAGAATGCCCTTAATTTTTAAGAAGTGTGTTTTGCTGATTCCTTCTGAGATCTGAAGTTACAATGTTCTTGCCTCTGTTCCTGTGCATGCATCTCTGCTTAAACTCCACTCTTACGGGAACCCAACACTTATTTTATAGTTTGTTTTAGTACCTGTTTAGCAACAAAAGAGTTTGTGTTATTATATCTCCTCCTCTGTGTTGCTTTGGGTGATTTCAAGGAAAAACATGGGAGAAATACTGACTGTATATAGCATCACTTTCATTTTTGACACCAGCTCATTTGAGACATTATATTCAACACTACAGAGGTTATCTCCATGGGCTTCTATTTCTATTTATAGAAATGATTAAAGCGTATTTCAGGAAATACAATTTTCAAACAACTCCATTTGAGTTTCTGTTTGTTTGTTTTTGCCTGTTTAAGTAACTCTGTTATATCTCAGACTTCTCACTATTTAAGTCACAGTTGTTTCTGCTTAGTTTTCTTAACCAGTCAAATGATTAGACGTAAAACATGTAATAAATGAATTTAGGTACCATGGTAGCTATGTTTAATTGTAGCAAGTTATATTTCAACTATTATGGGAAATCCTCTCAGCAGTGTGCCGACTTAAAGACTATACTTTCATGTATTTAACATCAATACTCCTGGAATTCTATTGCCCGACAGATTTTCATTCATCAGTTGAATGGACAATTCAAGCACTTGCTTTCTGGACCTGTTTGCAGGCTGTAGTTTTATTTTGACAGCATTGACATGCTGTGCAGCAATGTTTGAACAATTATGTAAACAATTTATTGCGTTTTGTTCTAGTTTATAAAATTCAGTGGGAAAAAAAGAATGAAATTGCTAAACTATGATCTTAGAGGAAGTATATAAAGTCCCTTTTTAAAAATTAAGCTCTATAATTTGCAACCAAAAGAATCTGGCCTGATATGAGGGAAAAAAGAGACAGTTTGACATGAAGCCAGGAGTAAGGTTAGGACGAAAAATGTACGATGTTAAATCCTGTTCATTTTCAGCCATGGGGTGGAAATTTGACTTTTAAGCTTTTTAGCATGGGGGGGGACGGGGGTGGTACACTCTGGGTTTCTTTATTATGCGGTGGTAGGGGAGAAGGTTCTGGGTTAGTACTGTTTTAGTCTACTAATAAGCATTATTATAAGCCGTGTATAATTCTGCATTATTTCATCAATTAATCGGGACCACCAGTGACAACCAGAATTTCTATTCTATCTTCAAATGTTTCAATTTTAACTTTCCTCAGTTACTTTTAACAGCCATGTACTTTTTATCTGTTAGTCTGATCCCATTTATGCTGGACGTGGAGAACGATTTAAGAATTACCTTTGAGTGCCAAGATGTTGAGCAAAGCTTACTTCTATCTTGATCTCTTTTAGTGTCCAGATGCAAATTTTATGTTACAAGATGCTGATTAGGTCTGATTTAGATCCCAGATAAAACTTTACAAAAAAATGTACAGGATATGCACTGCATTTGAGAATCATTGTCCTAAACTTTAGCCTCTGACTTGAATTAGTTAACATTTTCAAAAGCACCTCTGCTAGCACAGAAGCATCTTATTCTTAAGAGATAAATGAGCTCACTACTTATTTCTTCAAATTAGAGGCTGAGAATTAGCATCACAAAAGAACTAAGGCTAACACCATTAAATAAGCAATTGAAAATAGCTGATTTTTCTAACCAGGCAGTAAAGAATCTCTTTTTCTTGTGACATTTTAAGCCACGGAAGCCATGTCTTTGAAAAACTCTTTTTTGTGTCAGAAGGGCCCTTTTTACTTTATCTTTTTCAGGATTGTGGATTGCGGTTGGCGGGGAGGGGGGTGGGGGAGGGCGGCGGAGGAAGGGTAGTGAGGAAACTTTGGAAGCAGAACTGGTATGGAATTTTAAAACCTCATGGACAATGTAAAAGAGGGGAAGAGATGTAAGGACTTCAAGTGAAATAGACACTTCCTCTCCTGATAGATCTTAGGAAGCTGGATTGAAAGCAATCTTCAAATTATAAATTTTAATGTTGTCTATGGAAAATAACTTTATGGCCTTCAGTTGTAGCCATTTTCAGTTGATTGTGATAATTCTTGGCCAATTTTTTATTAGTTATATTTAGTGATTTAATTTTTCATTTAGATGGCATGATAAGTACACATTTTGGAAAAGTAATTATGCACATTTTTATTCCTGACAGAATATGAAGTAAAAACTATATATGTGAATAAAACTAGATTCACTAATGGGGTGAGGGGTATTTAATCAGTGTTTCAATTCTTTTAATTAAGAGGACTGTATCAAAAATAGCAAATGTTGGGTGGAATTCTAAGATAATGAATGAAAAACCATAATTCAAAATAGGTTCCTCTTAATCTTATGACAGAGACAGGAAGTATTCTAAGCCATTGACTGCCCAATGGAATCACCTGGACAGCATTGAAATGAAGACCAGTGTCCATCTGGGGCTATCACCTGAGCACTGCTATTTTTTAAAACATCTCAAAGGATTTCAATCGGCATCCAGTGTTCAGAACCACTGAACTAGGTTATCGTCAAGTAGACTTGACTCAAATATTTACTAAGCCCAATATTGCTAAAAATTGAGATAGGAATTATGAAATACAATGTCTTAGTTATTGCATTTAAGGATCTTACACTACACAGGAAAGGATTGTTTAAAATAAAACAAATCAAAAACTTTAATAAATGGCAATATTAAGAGTCAAGTATACTAAAGAACTTGTTCTAAAGGTGTTCTGAGAAGGAATAAATTGTGAAGAAGTGTGATTAAAGAAAGCTTCTAAGAGCAGCTCTTACTCAGTGTGGACTTCGGTGCGGTGGTCCTGGTAGCCAGCCTCCTAGGTGACTCCCGGTAGTCCCCACTGCTGGCATTCACATTCTAGTGGCTTTCAGCCTATTCTCCCTCTCTCTCTTTAATACCCCTGGAGAAAGCCAGGTGTGAGGACACTCAGGCAGCTTAGGGAGAGGCCCATGGGGGGAGGAATGGAGGTCTTCGCTAAGAGACAAAAACCATGCAAGTGAGCTTCTAAGTGGATTCTTTAATGCCAGTCAAGTCTTGAGGCGACTGCAGCATCAGTTGACAGCTTGTATCCCCTTGTGAGGATACCCCCTTGTGAAAGACCTTGAGCCAGAACAATTCAGGCCAAGCACAGAAGACAAGGCATAGGAAGAACATAATGAGCAAAGGAATGGAGAGGGACTGAAATGTTATGTTGTGGTATTTGGCTGGACACAAGAGTATGTTGTCTAAGATGTGTGTGTGTGTGTGTGTGTGTGTGTGTGTGTGTGTGTGTGTTGGGGGAAACAGATAATTAAGGATATTGAAAGATTTACTAAGTACTTAATGTGAGAGGGAATAAGGAGCCATTGGGTTTTTTTTTAATTTCTCGTCTCAAAATTTTGAAAATTTATTTTTTAAAAAACATACTAATTCAAATGTAGAGGGGAAGATATTTTGTTATTTATAAATTAGCAAGAGGAAAATGAGATCATTGTTCTGGAAAAAGATGAGTATCACTCCTGTAAAAAAATGTTTAAATGAACAAAGGTTTGAGAAGAGTAGAAGATTTGGTATGTGAGTTGAAATTCATCAATCATTAGTAAACAACAAATGTATGTACCATAGACCAATAGCCTGGTCTTTAATGCAAAGACATCCAAGTATGTGTTGGAGAGACAACAAAATCCCTTTATTTACTAAGATTTGATTTCTAAATTGGACCCAATTGACCTCAAGTATATTTAGCAAAACTTATATTAACAAACATTGAGTACCTTATACATTTTTCACACAGTCACTTATTTCCTACAAAGCATATAAATACTAAATTGAAAATCCAAGGACATCAGTTTTTAATTTTTTCATGATGTTGTAATAAGAGCAGGAAAGAATTTTATGAATGAAAATTCACCTAGTTTAAGTACAAGCTCACAACCTTCTTTTAGCTGTTGGAATGTTTTCCTAAAGAATTTTGCCTTAGGCAAGTCTCTGCTTTTAGAATAAATCAGATCAAGTTCAATTTTATCAGTGTTTTACTTTTGGCTTACTGTTTATTTTGCAAGTAAAACTCAAAATCAACAGTTGGGTTTAGGGTGAACATTAAGGAAATTGTGCCCACACAGCAGGGTCTGCAATAAACCTCCTTTGGGGAGATATTTGCTATTTTCCATATTTTTTCAGAACAGCAGATAAAGTATCTTGCTTCCTAAATTAAAACATTTTTTTCCATTAAAAAAAGCACATTTATGATATAAATTTCTGAAAACCAGAAAAATAAAAGGAATGGTTTTTAACTGTATATCGTAACGTCACCAAACAGAACATATGACTATTACGTTTTTCTTTCTTTTCTTCTGACACTTTTTTCTTTGTATAAATATATTTGGATGGTGTTATAAAATTATGATTGTTCAGTATCCACAATTTTTATCCTGTTTCTTCCTCCACTTGGGATTCATCATTTCATTCATTCAACAAATATTCATCAAGCAATATAGCATATGCTCTCATTTTATTTTAATTTTATACATATAATTTTTAATGGCTGCATAAAATCCCATAAAGTACATTCATCATCATTCTTTTAACCAATTTTCTATTATTGGATAGTTTTCTATTACTTTTTGATCTGTGAAGTTTTTTCCTTTTAGTTCTTAGTTTCTTTTAATCTGAAAAGTAATACACACACATCATAAATCCAAACAGTAGAATGGGGTTATATGAAAAATTTCCCCCATCCCAGAGTTCCAGATTCCTAGTCTTCCCCTTATTATGTTTCACATCTCCTTCTTTTGAAACTGTATCTACAAATTTCCTTTCTTCCTATAGGAATAGAAGCATGTACAATGTTTTCAATGCTCTATGCAGCCCGTCCTCGAATATAGTTTTATTATAACGATAAAGCGGGGAAAAAAAAATTGCTTCCCAGCTGGGACCACTAACCATGTGGAATTCGCACGTTCTCCCCAATCTGCGTGGGTTTTGTCCGAAGACTTTGGTCTCCTCCAACATCCCAAAGCTGTGCACGTGAGGTGGACTTGCGTGTCTACATTGTTCCACTCTGAGTGAGTATGAGTGTGAGTGGCCCTGTGACGGAGGGGCGTCCTGTCCAGGGCTGTTTCACGCCTTTCTCCCTGAGCTGCCGGGATAGGCTCTGGCCGCTATCCTGAACTGGAATAAACAGGTTGGAAAATAATTATCTTACTTGTTTCTAATCATCTTTCTTAAATGTATTAATATGTATAGTTCCCATTTATTTCAATGTTTAATATTAGAAGTGTTTTGTGTCTTTATTTAAATGTTTGGTGGTGCTTTTGTGACCAGAAATACGTTGTAGGAACTTAACTCTTGTTTATATCAATTAGTCTATGGTAAAATTTGTTTTATTATACGTTATATATTGTTTTACTTAATGTCACAGTTTCCAAGAACCTACTGATGATGATAAGTGAGGACTTACTGTACCTTGCTTTTCATTTTTATCTTTACAATATGGAATTGGCTCCTTACCTGTGGATGTCTCTTGGTACTCTACTATATGTGTGTTTTATCATGTACTACATCAGTTCTCTATTGACATTTACCTAGGTTATTTATGATTATTTGCTAGTTCTCTAGCTTATTGCATGGGCTAGTTAGTACAGTTTGAATAATGTTAAATAAGATGTATCTAGGTATCCAACATTAAGCCAGATCCTGACTTTTGGCTTTAGATAGAAAATAATGTTAAGGAAGTATCCATTTATTTTATGTTAATGAGATAAAAATCAAGAATGGATATTGTATGTTTAGTATCTATGGAAATAAATGCATTTTCTTCTTTGATCTACTAATTGGTGGAAATATATTAACAAGTTTCTTTGAATCAAGTCATTTCTGTAGTCCTAGGATGAATTTAGATAATGCAGAGTTCTAATCATACTGTGTATACAATTTGTATCCTTTATTGTCATCTTAAACAACATAAAATCTTTAATCATTTTATATCCTTTGTAAATATTATTTTATTGACTACATATTTTCCATCTAACAGATGCGTTATTTGTTTCTTAATCATCATTCTATTGTTGGGTATCTATTTCCATTTCAAGCTATTTTGAACAATGGGGAACAGATAAAACAATTTTTTGATGGATGCAATAGAACTCAAATGTCTGCCTTAATATTCTAGCCTTAAGGGTTTTAACACTTAAATTCTAATAATTTGAGTCTCCACCTCACTATGGTGTAAAATCTAATGTGTATCTTTGATGATCCTCTGGGACTTTTCCTGTAGTTACACCTAGTTCAGACTTTTGTCTTCTGCTGAAATTTGATTTCATTTATCTCTGACCTCTTGTGGAAGCTCCCTTTACTTTCTTTGACTCAACAGAGATCAGACCTCCTTTTAAATTCTCCAAAAAACAATACAATCAAGGCAGTTATGAAAGATAGTTATGTCTAATAGACTTATATTGTTGATTTGGTGAGTAGTTACACTGAGTTATAGCACAACAGATAAGATTAATAGTAGACATTCATGTTCTTAAAAGTCTTTGGCTATTTGTGCTATTGAGAATTTCTTGTTTTGTGACTTTTCCTTGAACACTATCTTCCTCCCCCTTTCATCTCTGGACCTCCCTCACTCATGGCTGTCCCTGAAAATTAAAAATTCTTCCCATTTTGTTACGCAAAGCCATTCAATGCTCTCTTTATTTATTCTTATCTCACAACTGGCCATGTCCTAAGGCCTGTCTTCCCACAACTGAAATGACCATTCAGATTTTTCTGCTTCTAATCAAAAGACACTTCTCTCCTAAGAAGATTTTAACCTACTGCCCCCACCGCCATCCCCATCCTTCCCAGGTGTGCTGATCACTGTGTAGTCCTAAGTCTTTAGCAAGATGAGTCAGATAATGCAGCACTAGTACTTGTGTGGCCTTCCCTCCTGTATTTTTTAAGCCTTCTGATAATGTGGTAATTACCTGCCTTTTCTGTTGATGGAAGAATTAGATTGTTGGGATCCTAACACGATCTACCTGTCAGCAGCATTGATTCATCATCACTGAATGCCAAGGTTCCCTCTGATTTGAAAAACAGGAGGATTAATTGATCAGCGTCTTTCACCTCCTCCCTCTCCCGTTTTTGATTCCCTCTGTATTCTTGCCTTATGTTTCTACTGCACTAGCCTTAAGGGTCTCAGAGAGACATCATGGTATAGGGGGTGGAAGAGTGGAGAATTGGAGACAGTGTAAAGAATATGTTCATCCTCTGCTTTAGGCACTAAATCTAACCTCCATTTTGTTTAGAAATCTCCTGAACAGTGTGGAATGGGTTAGGATTTCTTTCCCTGCTTTCATTTTATAAACCTCCCAGCCAAGCATGCCTCTGTGGCTTCCCCTGGCCTCCCAGGACTGGCTCTGGTTAGATTATGTTTGCCCTCTTTATATACATGGGATGGGACTTATATTTAGAGTGTTAGATATAGGGACGTGGTCCCTGTGTAACGTGTGTTCAATTATAAATCGATCACAGCACAGTGAATGCCCTCTATCTACAAACAGTTCAGTGTTCAGAATCTGCCTGGTGATTTGTCTCTAAGCTCATGAATTGTGCGGATAAGACTTCATCATCATCATCGTCATCATCATCCTTCTCCTCGTCTCTCACCGCTCTGCTCTCTTGCCCTTGCAGAGTGCACCCTTCCTGCCCTCTCCCTCTGGCCTGGAGCCGGTGGACAAGACATGCTGCATTGAGCTGAGAGAGGTCACGGGCAGAAAGGGTGTCAAGACGGGCCAGGTGGTGAGAATTGAAGTCACAGAAGCAGATGATATCAGGAGTGAGTGTGAAGAAAAGAGGGTTATGAGTCAGGGACATGTGCATTGGTGAATGGGGCGGGGGGACAGTCTTAGAAGTATCAAAAGAGGAACAATCCAATTAAGTAGGAGTAAGATCATATTGAATAAGATGCTCTGATTCATGCCAACAGTGTGCTTTCAACACTAATTAGCCATGGGGGAAAAACCATGAGTACCCAGGACACTCATCTCTGAAATCAGTCATTGGATATAAATACAACTTATACATAGCTAAAGCTCTTCTTTATGTTAATCAGAGACAGAGATGTATGAAATTCAGACATAATTCTCAAACTTCATTTTCATTTATAATTCCAGTCCATCTGTACTATGTTTTTTTTCTGGCATAAATAGAAAAATAAATTGTCAGTCCTTCTCTTTTCTTCCATGTCTTGGGGGAAGATAAAAGTTGCAGTGACCTGGTCACCATTTGAGTCAACTTGTGGACAAAAGAGAAGCTAGTGATAAGGATCTTGGCAATTCACATGTGGAGTGATATGTTCCTCGGGTACAATTGTGCAATGTCTAGTGGAGGTGGCTCTGGGTTCAGAGTCCGTGCATTTAAATTCTGGTTCCACCCCTTACATACAAGTCCTTGGGACGGAGGAAACTGACCTCGCTGAGCCTTACTTTCCTCATCTCTAAGATAAGGATGACCATTGGACCTACCTGACAGAGATGTTGTAAAGAATAAAAATGCTATAATACATAGGAAGCACATGCCTGATACACAGTAAGCAGTACTGATAAATATAAGCCATGATTGTGACACAGATGGTGATTAAATAAAGCCTAGCTACCACAATATTCTTAGATGCTCAAGCTAAGGACCTGACACACATCCTTAACCGACACTACCTCACCACCTCATCAAATTCTTTACCATGTCCTGTCTTTTTACGCTCAGTATAAGTCACAAATCTATGCTTTTCTCCCCATCCCCACTGTCACCACTGGTGCCCGAACCACCATCACGTCTCTCCTGGCCGACTGCATCTGCCTCTTCACGGGTCTTTTGCTTCCACCCTTGTCTTCTCCAGTAAATTCCCCAAATTGTAGCCAGAGTGGACTTAGAAAACTACCAATCCTACCAAGTGTGGGCACTTATAAACTATGTATTATTTCTCTCCGTTCTTAGAATAAATCCAAACTTGGCCCTATGGCCCATGATGCCTGACTTAATTTCTTAGCTTCACCCTGTGATCACATTTGTGTTCCCTTGTCTACTCAAGCCCTTTCTCCAGGCACTTGTTCTTCTCTTAGCCCGCACTGTTTTTTTCTCCCTTTCTCTGAATGGTTGGCTCATTATTGTTGTTCAGGCCTCAGTTCAAATGTTGCCTTGCAGAGAAGCCTTCTCCACCTGTCCTCTGCAAGGTGGCTGTTATCTCATCACCTGGCTTATTTTCTCCATGGCACTCATCACCACCTGGAATTATAATCTGCATTTTTTGTTTTCTATGGAGTCTCTGTACCTCCCACTAGAATGTCAGCCTCATAGGACCAAGATGACTCCTGTCTTTGTTGTATCCCCAGAGCTTGGCACTTGGTCGATTATCAATAAGTATTTGTTAACATACTGAATAAATAAATGAGCTGCGTTCTAGGGGCAAAGTACAGGTGTACATACTGTACCCCTTAGAATGTGAGTTTGTGTGTACATGAAAATATGTGTGTGTGAGCATGTGTGTGTTTGTATGATTGTGAAGGCACACTAATGCATCTGCTATGCATACGAGTGTGTGAATGTGCGTATGCAAGTATGTGAGTGTGTGCTTGTGAATAAGTATATGAGTGAGGGTATGTTACTGTCTGTGTATGTATGTGAGAAGGTATCAGTGTGAGAGTCCGAACATGTGTGTATTTGTGTATCTGAAGAACATTAGAGAAACCTGATTTCTCTGATTTAATTTGAATCACGTGCTTCGATTAAATACATAAAAATTACTGTGTTTCCCTGAAAATAAGACCTAGCCAATCAGTTCTAATGCATCTTTTGGAGCAAAAATTAATGTAAGATCCGGTCTTATTTTACTATAATATAAGACCCGGTCTTAAAAAACATAAGACCGGGTCTTATATTAATTTTTGCTCTAAAAGATGCATTAAAGCTGATCATCCAGCTAGGTCTTATTTTCAGAGAAACACGGTAAAGTTTAAACAAGTACTTTAATTAAAATAATCCCATGATGACAAACTTTGTTATAACAAAGGAATATTTTATAGTCCTCTGTCTTAAGAGATTGACCTCATGAAGCTAATCACAAATATGGGATATGGTGAGTAAGAACTTGTAGGATTTTTGTTAAATCTCCTGGGAACTCTGTGCTTTCTCTATTACCTCTTTAAGGAGACAACCAGGGATCTGCAGGGATTTCCTGGATAAATGCATACCTTTCCTGCCTAACACCCATGCCATTCCTGTTGCCTGACATGTTCTTGTCCCGCCTGTTTACTTGACTGAGGTTAAGTCTTCTCTCAGGTCTTAATTTAAATTTTGGATCTCAGGGACTCTTTCCCCAGTCACTCCCTTAACCTCACACTAGGAGAGATTTCCAATTACTTGTTCTCAGAGAAACTGGTACTTCTCCTTGGTTGCATGCACACAATTAGTTACTCTTGTGATGTTTAGGAATTCTTGTGCTGCCTCCTCTTCTAAGTTCCAGGAGGGCAGAGACTTCCCCTTTCGTGTTTATAGCCACATTCCACCATCTAACATAACATCTAGCATAAGTAAACACTCAATAAATGCCCATGGAGGAAGTAAAAAGGAAAGCTATTTCTTTTTCAAATATATTAAAAAATATTTACCACATATGCACATCTAAGAAATGATGACCTTTTCAAAAGGCAACCCTTGCTTGGTGTGTGACACACATAGATGCTCAATAAACAGATGTCAGTCAGTTGAACCTTGAACTCATACTGTGCTATAGCCATGAACAATGACATTCTGAAGTCAGATCACCTGATTGTAATCCAAGTTCTGTCACTTATTAGCTATATGACCTTAAGAAGTTTACATGGACGCTCTGAGGCTCAGTTTCCTGGTGTTCAACCATCTTTTTTTATTCAGGAAAAATTCTATGTAACAATCACTTTAGCCATTGAAGTCTTCATAGTATTCTATTTTATAACTCTAGCATACTTTATTTAACCAAACTTCACTGATAAACATTAAGGTTGTTTTTAATCTTTCTGTATTATTTCATTATCATAAAATTCCTACATATGTACACACACTCTTTGTGTACTTGTCCAATTATTTCATGGGAATGTATTCCTAGGAGTGGAATTGCTGAAGTGAAATATATACATGTAATATTTTTATTTATCTTATTAAATTACCCTCTAGAAATGTACCATGTAAAAATCTTGTCTCTCATCTAATAGAGTTTATTCTTTCCCCCATACCCTGCTCAGTTCAGATTACTAACTAACTATTTATTTATTTATTTATTTATTTATTTATTTATTTATTTATTATTTAAGGAGGGTGCAGCTCACAGTGGCCCATGCGGGGATCGAACCGGCAACCTTGGTGTTATCAGCACCATACTTTAACCAACTGAGCTAACCGGCTACCCACTAACAATTTATGTTTATGAGAGGCAAAACATATTATTTCACTATTTCATTTTGCATTGTTTTGATTATTAGTAGTTGAACATCTGTTGTATATCTATCATTTGTCCATTTTCTCCTACAATTATCAGTCTTTTCTTTTTGATTTACAAGAGCTTCTCTATATTAAGATAGTAGTTTTTTATATTAAGATAACATTTTATGTATAAGTTTAAACTATATTTTAGCATTTTGTCATTTTTCTCTCAACTGTTAATATTGCCTTTAGTTATACAGAAGTTTAAAAACTTTAGGAAATAAATTATGTATTACTTCCATTAAGGTTTCTGGGTGTAATACTGTTAAAAAAAAAAAATAAAAGCCTTCCTAACTCCAAGAATATTGGTCATTACTGTTAATGTGACCTTACTTGCAATTACAGAACGGTAAGGCTTAAGGGCATTCAAATTTCATTTAGTTATTTTCTAAGTAAAGTCTGGGCTTTCTAGAGGGTTCTTTTTAATAGAATCCAAATCTGCCTCTTGAATCCCAAGGCTAGTGTAGAAATATTCTGAAGAGATGTTCTGATCAACATTTTATGTCAAATGAGTATTTACTTTAGCTATTGTTCATCTTTATTTTGGATTTATAAAGTTTGAGCTCTTCTTATCTGTCTATGCTCTTTAACCCAATGCTGAAATCACTGTGATCCAAATGCAAATGACTTAAATGACAGAAGGAGCAGACACTTGAGGAATCTCACACACGTCTAATCTTCAAGAATATTTTGGGGCAAATTCTGAGAGTCATAAAATGTGGCATGTAATGGCTGAAATGTGGTGTCTGAATAGCAGTAATAACAAACTATTGAGGTTTTGTCATTTCTTGTAATGTTTTAATCTCAAACATAAACAAAGGAAAAAAAATCCTTGTCTGATATTAAAACTTACTTGGAGATAAAGTCTACTTAAAGCCTGAATTCACAATACCAGTTCCAGACAATATATGAAGCGTGATCAAACAATACAGTGAATGTTTAAATTTAAAAAAATGTATTACAGTAAAAGACACATTGCCATTAATTCCCCTCAAAATACTTCCCCTTGCTTCGAACACACTTATTCCATCATTCTTGCCACTTTCTGAAGCAGTTCTGGAAGTCCTCTTTAGTGAGTGTCTTTAATTGTGCTGTCGTGGCTGCCTTAATGTCCTGAATCAATTCAAAATGTTTACCTTTCATGGTCATTTTGACTTCGGGGAAGAGCCAGAAGTGGCACAGTGCCAGATCCAGTGAATAAGGTGAATGAGGACACACTATAATGTTTTTATTTGACATAAATTGCCATATACCAGAAGCGATGTGTGACACGAAGCATTGTCATGATGAAGGATGATTTATGGCACATTTTAAAACAAACCTTCTCTCAACCGTAGCTCACACCTGACTGACTGCACCGAACAAGGTGAAACTTGTCACACACTGTTACTAATGTTGGACGTGCCACTTCCCATATCAAAGATCCCTGCCTTTCCATTGGATGGCACTCAGCAGCAGGCTTGACCATATTTTTTTACCACAATGGAAAGGCTCCGTGTCACACATCACTTCTGGTATGGCAATTTCTGTCAAATAAAAACATTATGGTGTGTCCTTATCCACCTTATTCACTGGATGTGGCACCCTGCAACTTCTGGCTCTTTCCCAAAGTCAAAAAGATTCAGGACATCAAGGCAGCCAGGAGAGCGCAACGAATGGCACTCACAAAAGAGGACTTCCAGAACTGCTTCAAAAAGTGGCAAGAAGTATGTCATAAGTGTGTTCGAAACAAGGGGGAGTATTTTGAGGGGGATTCATGGCAATGTGTCTTTTGCTGTCATACATTTTTTAAAATTTAAACATTCATCATATTTTGTGATCACACCTTATAGAATTATCCTTTTTTCTTCTTAAGTAAAGTGCTCATTCAGGGTCAGCAAAAATCCAGATAAAGCAAAAATTTTAAAGATGTACCTTCGTGATAGTTTATTTTTCTCCCTCTGAATTCTTAAGCAAGCCTTTTACTTGGATGGTTGCATTCATCTTAATCACTTTTCAGAACCCTTTCTTTCCAATAGTAACTAATATCAGAGGATGGATGAAAGACGTCAATTATATTTTACTTATACTTGCCTCTCTTGGGGATTTCATGCTTCCCTTTTTAGTTGTTATAAAAATGCAGATCCCTTCTGAGTATCCACCCTTGAACACCTGTCATCCTTGCTTCCCTCAATGGGTCATCTGAGGCACACCTCGTTTTGGAGCTTTTTCTCTATAATTTCCTTGAGTCACCAAATAACTTTATCTACCTTCTGCTACAAACTTCTAATTCTCTCTGATATCCTTATTTGCAATAAGTCAATCAGAATTGAGCACAACATGGCTTTTCCCTTCAATGGTGTTGAAATAATTCCTTTTGACTCATGCTCGGTGCCCTGACGGTAATCGAGGCAGTTTGTGATTGATTGTTTAAGCACATGTACATTCGATTATTTAACTGCTGGTTTAACTGTACCTCACTGAGAGTTCTGCTCTCCATTAAACTTTTTATCATTTGAGCACTATTCACTAAATACATCTTTCTCTTAATCTAAGTGACAAGTCAAATATTTACCTTATTTCTTTGATTTTAAAATGCACTACTCCGGCACACATTTTCACATTTTTGCAACCAGAATATGTCCTAGATTCATCATGCACATTTAATGTAGTGTTTCCCTCAAAAAGACAGTTACTAAATTGTTCCTTTGTCTTACAATGAATGGCTTCTTCGAATCCTAGCAATATGCTGAGTGAAAGGTACACTAAATTTTGTTATGAGTTTGAGACACTAACGAATTACTTTAACTCCTTTTTGAGTTTACTCCTCAGATATCAAGGTTCTTTTGGGGGAAAAAAAGATTTTGCCTTTTGTGGGTTTAGGTCTGAGCTCTTGTAATTTGGTATTTTTGACTCTTTCCCCTTTGCCATTCCTTTTTACTGAGTCAGTATTAGAAGTAATCCTGGAGACTCTCTTTGCCTCTATCTTTCACCTCCTTTCCACTTACACGGACATGCTGTCTTTTAAACTCCTGGCCATTTGGGTTTTTTTCTTACATTCTTTGCCCTTGAGTCTATGACTAGTCTTATGTATTGCACTTTATCAAAAGCTTTGTTGAGGTCAAGGATAGATTATGTAGAAACACTATTTTTTTTGTCTTGGCTCTTCCTCATACATTTTCATGGAATTTTAACTGCTGGATCCCTTTACCTCCAAAAGAGAGTGGGTAAGATACCAGGTTTGAAACTAAGGTTCTCTGTTTGCTCAACTTTCAAAAATCTAAAGCCATCTTTATTAGCTATAATTTAAAAAAATTTTTTTATCAAAACATATACTGGATGCAAACATATTTCCAGATAGAAAATGGAAGTATGATAGGTAGATTGAAAAATAAGTGTAAGTGTACATTTTTATCTATAAAGATGTATGAGCACTTTTGCTTAGAATCTGAATAATTACTAGTATATTCATTTCTAGAGACATATCCACAATTGGATATGTGATTACTCGTATGTATATAAACATGTGTAAATTTAGGCATATGTTTATAAACATACATAATCCATTTAGTGGGGTGTAATAGAAATGGGATTCAAATTCTAGTTCTGCCATTTTCTTACTTTATGAAACTAAGTCATTTAAATATTCTGACCCTCAGTTTCCACATCTATAAAATGAATATAAAACAATAATGCCTGCCTTATATACCACAGAGGGCTAAAGAGAGAATCATTCAAAAAAATTTTTTTAAACTACAAAATACTTTATAAATATTGATAATATTTGATGATACTTATATAAACACTCCTTTCCTTACAAAAAATCCCATATTCTTCAAATAGTATATTTTGTCAATCATTTAGCATTGTTTCATTTACATCCAATATGTAACACAAAATAATTGAAACTTTCTTTTTTGAAAATAAACAAATTATTTTTAGATATATTGTATATCAATATATTATATATAAAGGCATATATATAATTCATTGTATATATTTATTGTATTGTATATAGTTATATATGGTTTTAGAGACCATAAATATATAGTATATATTATATATTTATAACCTCTGTCAACTTATTTTCAATACTTTAGTCCAGAAAACCCACAAGAAAAGACAAAATCTAGTTTTAAAAGTTTTATTTATTTTCCAGTTTCTTAGGTTTAGCAAACTCAAAATGTGATTTGTTGAAAAATGGCAGATATAAGAAAATGTAGCAAATGGAATAATAAGAGAAATCCCATACAAATATCTGTGGCTAAAATTAAATTGAATAATCATATAACTGCAAAGACCTGAAATGTCTGATGGACTTTTGTAAAATTAATCTATAATCAGCATGGTCGCTAAAACATTGTTAAACTCGAGTTTTTGGGCACCAAAGCCAGCCACCCTAGAAATGTCCCAGCAGAAGGCCCTGGGTGTCACTGAGTCAAATATTTAGAACAAATCCCTATAACACACTCTTGCTGACACTTGCATTTATATTCTCTTTGTTATGGCTTTTAAATGTAAAGATTCACGGCAGCCATGCCCTAGAATCTTTAGGGACTTAAGCTCAAAATCAACTAGGTGGAGTCAACTTGGATGAACTCTTTATCCCACAGGCTTCTTGTTAAAAAAAATAAAAAAAAAAAATATATATATATATATATATTTTTTTTTCTTTCCTTGTAGGGTAAAGACCCTTGTAGTTGGTGTCAGCTGCTCTCAGGTGGAATGAGTCGACAGGGACAACCAAGACCTATTGAAATACGACAAGGTTTACATTTCCCAAGGACATATTAGAAAGTATATAACTGCATCTCTTTCCTTCCCACTCCCACACTCACAAATGTGCCTGTACCCATCTCCTAAATTTACCACTCCTCCAGCAAGCACTGGAATATAATTCCCCTTTCCTTGAATCTAGGAAGGCTTCTGAATTGGTTTGTAACCAATACAATGTGTCAGAAGCCACACTGCTTGACTTCTGAGGCTAGGAAATGAAAGGAGACTTAGCTTATACCGTGTGCACTGGGACACCACCCTCCAGGGCTCTGAGCTGCCATGGGAGAAATTCAATGATTCTGTCATGCTCTGAGAAAGCCTAGTCCACCTGGGGAAGCCACATGCTAAGTGGTCCAGCCAACAGCTCCAGCTGCAGTCTTAGTTGACAACCAACATCACTGTCAAGCATAAAGTAAAGATGCCTCCAGATGATTCCAGCCCCCTAGCCTTTGCATCGTAACAACTGAGGCTTTAGACATCATGGAGCAGAGGCAAGCCAACCCTACAACAGTGCCCTGTCTGAATTCCTGACCCAAAGAAACTGTAAGGATAACAAAATGATTATTCGATGTCACTAAATTTGGGGGCAGTTTGTTTCACAGCAATTGTAACTGGAACACTTCCCCTTTGAATTTAGCTGGCCTCTTGACTTGCTTTAGTCAATGAAGACGAAGTGAAAGTGTGCCAGTTCTGAAGTTAGGACTCAAGGGGACTTACTTGCCTGTTTCCGTTTATGTGTTGTGCCTCAGCCATTATGATGAGAACATGCCTAGACGAGACTGCTGGAGGATGAGAGACATATGGAACATACTTGAGTCATCCCAGCTGAGGCCAGCCTACATCAGCCAACAGCCAGCCAAAATCCAGACATGATGCAAAGCCACCTATCTAACCACTCCAGACAGACGAACAAAAAATGTGTTGTCGAATGCCACTAAGGTTTTATGGCTGTTTGTTAAGCAGCATTATTGTGGCAGGAGATAACCAATACACCACTTTAAAAAGCAAAGAAAAAATAATGTGCCCTCTTTTGATGTCATATTCCTCTTTGTTAACTGCCTTATGTCAATACTTTTCTTCACAGCAAAACTTCTCAAATTAGTTACCTACTATTAATAACTCTATTTCCACTTCCTCACCTCCTAGTCTCTCCTCAACCTAATCATTCTGATTGCTGACCCCACCACTACACTGAAACTGCTCCTTGCAAAGTCAGCAATTACTCTCGCGATGCCAAATCTGGTGCGAGTGTTGCTTTATCATCTTTCTGGACCCTTCAGCAGCATTCAACACATCTCACCACACTGCATTTTTAAACAGTTTTCTTTTAGCTCTGAGATACTGCCAGGTTTTCCTCTTACTTCTTTGGCTGCTCCCTCTTATTTCCTTTGTTGGTTCATTCATTCATTCATTCAAAAACATCCATTGAGTACTTGCCATGTGCCAAGCATTTTGGGGCGAGTATAGTGGTCACAGCAATGAAACAAAACAAAATTGTTGCCCTTGTACTAGGGCTTGTGTTCTAGAGAGAAGAGACACAAAATAAGCAAATAAACAAATATATATATATATATATATATATATATACATACATATATATGTATGTATATATATATATATACACACATATATATATACACACAGACGTACATTAGGTTGGTGCAAAACTAATTGCGGTTTCTGTAATTATTTTTAAGCTTTTAAATCGCAATTACTTTTGTACCAACCGAATATATCTCACATGGTGATAAGTTCTATGGAGAACAATAAAGTACCGGAAGGGGGATAGTGATAGGGATGTGATTGGAGTTACTATTTTAAATAAGGTGGTCAATGAAGTCCTCACTGAATGGATGACGTTTGCTTGGACACTAGAAGCACATGAGGCATTGTCCCAGACCAATGGCACAACTGCAAATGTCCTGATTCAGTAGTGTGGTTAGCATGTCCTGTGGCCTCCTCCTTTGTTTGTTTGTTTCTATCCTTTTATTGTACTCATTTTCAAATCAATCACTTAGCTTTTTATATCGAAAGTTTAATTAGAAAAAAAAAGAACAATGAAGCAATCCTTTGAAAACAAAATTCTCAGTTTGGCACATTTATTAGGGTATAAGGAAAGAAATGCCTTTCGCATCTTATCTTGTATCATTTGGTCCAGTCATCTGGAACTTGGTCTCTGACCCCTACACAAATGCTTCTGCTTACTGTCTATCTTTTAAATGTTGATTCTGTAGGGTTCAATTTCAGTCCTTCTTTTCTCTATATACTCATGCCTTGGATAAGCTCATCCATTTCCATCGCTTTAAATGCCCTCTATATGCTGACAATGCTCAAGTCGACATGTTTAATCAAGACCTTACTTCTGAGCTTCAGATCCAAATATTCAACTGTATCCTTGACGCCTGCACTTGAGCATTTCAACTGCCCATGTCCAAAGAGAACTCTTCATTATACCAACACCCCCCCAAACTCAACCCCATCTCCCACATATTTTTCATCTTTGGAAATAAACATCTACTCAATTTCTCAAGCTGTAAGTCTAGTATCCTCCTTGATTCCTCCACTTTACACATATCTCAAGTTCAACCCATTAATCTTTTTGACTTTACCCCTTGAACATCTCACAAATCCCCCCCACCTTTTTCTATTTGTACTTCCCCCAAGCGGTGCCAAGGCACCAGCATTGAGTACCATTTTCATGGTATCCGTGACATTCATAGCAGCTCCACAATGTGAGGGAGCAGAGCTGGATCTACACTGTACTATCATACAAGCCTGTTTAACTGAATTTAATTTAAAATAAAGCAAACCTCCTAAAAGGCTGACTATACATATATGAATATGACAACAAGTATGACTCTTTTCACTACTCCTTTGGTATTTAGCTTACGGAACTGTTTTATTTAGGATACTGGATATATCCTGATATGATTCTTAAAGTAAAAAGAAACAAATTTTAGGTTGAGAAAATATTCAGGGGAGTGGAAACATCTCAGTGTTTTTTTCCAAAGTCACTATAATGTCTATGATTTTATCATTTTTAAGTGTTCTAAAATGAGGTGGACAATTCTGGCTCATTCTTACTCTAGACTAGTTTATTAAATTATTGGGTTCCTGCTTTTTTACAGTGTGAATAGAGACTTTATACGAACATGAATAACTATTATTTTAATAATAACTCATTGTGCTCGAATTTGGCATTTAAATTTACAAATAAGATCACGGCTGCTGACCTTTTTCTATTTGTGAAGAAAAGAACAAAAGGAGTTAGCAACTCATTCTGAGAGTCCACCTAAATCAATTAGGATGTTAAATCCATGCACAAAATAATGTGAAATAAAAATGCTTTAAAGAGGAAATTGTCTCACTTTAAGTTGAATGAATACAAAGGATAACACAAGGTTCCCGGATTACTGCTATGAGGGTCTAAGATACAAGACTCAGGCATTGCTAATAGTTCAACAGTAATTGGAATATTAATAGGATGTGTCATTCTGATTATATAGAATACGCATCAGAGTATTTTACCTAACTCTTCTAGATTGATTGGAGAGTGGCTGAGAATAATCTGATTGTCGCTTCTCTCAGTTTAAGAGCCCCATTTCAGGATGCTTACTTGCAGACTCTATTTGAGGACATATTCAAAATAAAATCGATGCATTTATAACCTAATTAGCTAGTCTGTATTGATTCATGTTCCAGATATTCAGTTTGCATAGCATTACTGTTTTCAATAACTACCTGTAAATATATGCTGGGTGGCATATTGGGTTAATGCACGAGTCTTTCTCCCCAAGGGAACTGAACTAGCAACTACTGTAAGTCCTCGCTGAAGTACTATGTTTTCCAGTTTTCTACTAGTCAATACATGTTAATAAGACTTCAAACTTTTATTTACCACTTAATCTCAGCCGAGTCCTGGGCTCTATACATAATATTAGGTTAGAAATGGTTCTTGTGCAATGGGTTTACTGTCTAAAAGTAAAGGAAACCTTGACCTTTGAACAGCTGCTGTTTCCACTCCCGGTATAAGTGAGAGGTCAAGGGTTCACTAGAACCATGTCATACAACGTCACCCCTAGGGATGTGGACCCAGTCACCTGTTCTCATTATGCCCGGCTTGAGAAAGGGTAGGTGGCCTTTCAACTTTGTTTGCCACACATTTACCCAAAAGTTGTCATATGAAAAGAAAAACGAAGTCAAGCCATATGTTATTTCAGCATTCTCTTGTGTTAAAAAAATATGTGGAGTCCATGTAATGTGTTCAAGAATGGTCATACCGCTCTAATTACATCAAGTGAATTTTGCTCTCAAAATATGCAAATATTCCTTAAACCGTGGAGAACTGGCAAAGCTCCTCTCTGGGACTGTGATACAAACGGAGACTTAAAGACGTTAGTGGCCGCAGACGGAGGCTCTGGTTCTCCCGGCTTGCTTAGGATGTCATTGATTTACTCCTTCCACAGAGGTGCAGCGAGAGGACCGGGGGAGAGAGGTTTAATTAATCTTAAATATCTCTGCAATTTAAGAATTGTAGGCCTGGAACAGTTCCTGTACTAACATGATTAGCAAATATTGACTTTTGCATACAATAATAATGTGTCATCTGAAACCCTTGATAAGTACCTTAAGTACTTCCTTAGCTTGCATCTTATTAAATTAGATGAGGTATGGTTGGGGCATATTACGCAATGACATTGAAATGAAAAATCAGACCTAAGGGTTTTAACATTGATTTTAAGAGAGCTAAGAGTCACAAAGAAAACATATATGCTTCATTTCTGTAACCTATGAGTGTAAGCTGTCTATTTTCTCTAGATGGATATTTTAAAAGTATATAATAATTTTCACGGTGCAACTGTAGTAAACATTCACAATTTGTGACCTTTTTGACAGCTGTAATCAATCATCAGATTATGTATGATGACCATATAATTTTAGTTTTGTGGAAGGTTAACTTACACAGATTATGAGCTTTTGATGTTAAAATATGGAAGAAAGAGCCATGTCACACTAGTGTGCTTGTGAATATGGTCAGGGGACTCGACCCAAGTCCCTTCATACGGTTTAACTTAAAAATGTGTACAACAAGTCAGCCCGGAAAAGAGTTTAAAGATGAGATACCAGTCAGCTGCAACCTGACAAATCTTACTGTATTGATTAGTTTCCAAAGGCTGTACGGCATATGTACTGTACTTACAATAGAATGGGAATGAGGGAAGGAAAGCCTCCAAATGTCATCAAAGCAAATGGTCTGTGAATGTTGCTTCAAAGCTCATCATTAGTTGCCAGGGTATTTGGCCACAAAGCTTGTAAAGAGGTTTCTCTGGAGGGGAAGTTATGACAAAATACACGTATTGGCAAGAAGACTTCTGCTCAAATAGCAGGACACATTAATTCTTGCTTGATACATCAAATTAATTAAAGGATTAATGTCCCTTATGAAATTTTGCTGGCTTTTTATCCTTCTCCTTTTTTAAAAAAACCAAGACTAGACCTCAGGCCTTTTCTGTTCCCTCATGAAATTGCAAATTGACTTGTGTTCAAATGGTGCTCGAGTAAAAGGGACAATTAAAAATGTATTGCTAACAATGAGATGTATCAGGCGATCTCTTTAAGGAATAATGAGTCACAGGAACAATCTTTTTCATATAACACCAAGGAGAACAGAACCGTGGAGGACGGACAGTAGGTGTCAAAGGATATTCATACACACACACATAGTACAAAAATACAGTTATATATGTAAGCCTCTTTACAGGTTTAGACTGTAAAAGTTAGCTGCAGCTTCCTTGGAGATATTTATTCCACCTTTGCTAGAATGATTCTACTGATTAGAGATCCATTAGTTAGCTTGAAGGCAGCCAACAGATTTTACTGATCGTCATTTATCATTAAAGCAGAGAAATGCTTTCAGTATTTAAATAATGTATGCAGATAAATTCACTTTTATTTTTTTAATTACCCACCTGTACTAACCTTGTAAGACTCTTTGTACCCCTGCTGCCCCCCTCCCCATCCAACGTTTGCTCTCTGAGGAATTTTTCAAAGTTAACCAAAAAAGGATAATCCTTCTCCCTGGTTGCATGGATCAATTCTGCATTTCAACCCATCCCTCCATCAAATATCTGATATGTTTCAGGTTACATTAGCAGTCCTTAAAAAACCTGAAATTATCTCCCCATTTGCCGTTGCAGATTGAGGGCTTATCTTGCAAAATATGATACCCCTGTTATTTCTTTAGCAAAGAAAGTGTCTGAAGTGTATTCAGTAGGGATAAATTGGAGTCCCCAGAGCCCACAGCACAACTGCAGGGAAAAATGGACAGTTTACTCCTTCAAGATCTGTTTAAATAGATGATGTTCTAGAAAATGTCATTTTTCTTAGGTTGCCCTAAAGTCAGATTTTCTAACTGCTGCCATTGTGCTGAATCCACCTGAAAAGGCATTTAGCATTGAGGCGTTTGGTAAATACTACTTTATGGTGCTTCATCCTCCCTACAGGGCATTCTGAAGAGATGAATACTAAGTGTGAACAGGAAGAACAAGTCTCCAGTCCTGTCAAATTAATTAGACTAGTGTAGACTGAAGTGAGGTTTGCCGTTAGGTAAGTTGAAAACATGTAAAGAAAACCATCCCAGCAATGGAAAAGGATTGTAAGAGAGCAAAGCATCCTCGCCGATTTGTGTGTGTTTGTGTGAGAGATACTACATATGTGAATAGCTGTGTTGGGTACGAATGTATATCATATCCGCATGGAGAATAGTCTACGTGTTTACACAACGCTTACAACATATGCAAAAACATACATGGCAGGCCAGGTGAAAAAGGAAAGCCACAATTCACATAACTCCTATTTAATGATAAACATAAACAGGAATAGATCTGACCTTACAGGAGCAAAGCCTGGTTCTGTACTAAGAACTATATCAGGTGAGCTTATTAAGAGATTCATGAAAGCATAAGGAGCAATGCAATTTGGTTGTTGTTTTACCAGGGTCCAGTTGGCTGCTTTGTGCTACAGACTTCATGGAGGCAAAGATACGAGAGAGAGTTACGTGTGCCCCAAGGTGCTCTTGGGTTGTTTAGACTAATTTTAAATGATCTTTTGAGATACATTTCCATATATTTCACTCTATGCTGGAAAACTGATTTTGGTAATTGAAGTAATCAATTTGCGTTATCTATAGAGTTTCAACTGCTTTGTACCACCTCCCCGAAGTAGGCCGGCCAAGATTCCATGATGCAGATTGATGTTTTCCTGTCAAGTTCCAAAGGCGCTGGCTGCAGCCACTCTATTCCTCCTCGTCCAGAGTGGTAGTTTATCCCCACCAGCACATGACCGATGTCCGCTGCTTTCGTTTAAATCTTGCTAAAACCCAAGTATTTCCTGAATCACATAAAGATTGGTAAGTGATTTTCTTTTCGCAAAGGACGTGAGGTCTGGAAACTGTTTTCGTATATCCAGCCTTTCCCCTGTCCCCCACCTCCTTCCTTTTTTTAACCTTTCCAGCCTCCATACATCTCACCTTCTTTAACTCCGTTTTTCCTTACTTTTCACTAGTTCGTTTTCCCCACTACCTAGCATTAGTCAACATAGATGGTCCACATTCCAGGCCCTCTTCTGTCAAAAGGAAGAGAATCCATAATTGTCACGATTTTCCTTCTCTGCTGCTTAATGTCCTGTCCTACTGCACCTTGGGTAGAACTCTACCGCTAATTCCAAGGAGGGAACTCTTTCCCCCCATCAGTTGATGTGCCCATGTCTTGTCTTTTTTTTTTTTTTTCATTCACAGGATAGAGGAAGGCAGAGCTGCCATGTATCTGAGTCAGATTGCTAGGTCTGATTTCTCCTGTAACCAGTGGAAATGCCTCCTGTAAAATGACAACTGTAAAAAGCATCAGCATACTTCCTTTGGCAGGTGACACCAGGAGAAGATGACACTATCTCTACCCTTTGGCGGTCCCAAGATCTGTTTTAACTACCTACATTTCTTTCTCAGGGAGACTCAACTGTCCTTCAGCTACAGAAGCAGGACGTGTCCTCTCCCAAATAAAAGAAATTCATGCCCACGATGAGTAACATTCTGATTAAAATTCTACATGCACAGCAGGCTTTATATCTTTCTTGGACAATGTGAATCATCTTTGGTGCTGGGAAATGCACTTCATAAACCTCCATTGTCGTAGAACGTCTACTTCTATGAGAACTTGTTTTATATTAGTAAATAAAACATCATCTGACATTTGTGTCACTTCTTGTGTCTGGGTGCTGATGAAAATAATGGGAGCGCTCAGAGGTTATGGGACATTGTTTATCAAGGAACGTAGGTGACGCCACAAAGTATAAGTAATGCTATACAGCTGGATGATTGATCCCTGCTGCATATTTTAAAGCTCCTTTCATTGCTTATCGAAACCTTTTAGGTAATGCACTCCTCTCAGATATCATTTTATGTTTGAAAAGCTTTATAATTCATAATGAAAAGTTGCTCAGTTACCCCAAGTGAATCCACAGCTTCAATTATTCTCTGTGCAAATGGTTAAACTCCATTTTGACCAATGTTTATGGTGTTTGGCAATTTTTCAGTAGCTACTTTGCTCTGATATGATTAATTTCTTGCATAATACTCTGCTTTGCGTGTGCAGAGCTGAAATAATCTTAGTAGGCAGAAAGGAAATGAAAGCCCTTGTGTGTTTCAGTTTTGGAAACATTTGAAACATAACATCACAATGTTACGAGTGCCAAAAACAATACCAGTTAGGCTTGATAAAAGCAATCAAAAGAGACATGAATGTGATGATGAGACCCAGCTGTGGGACAGCCAGCTCTTGCCTTGTTTCATGGCCAGCTTGCTCTGCCGTAAGACATCAAGAAAGGGGAGAGGAGGAAACCCCAGAATTTATCAAACTGGACTCAACTGCCAGGGAAATACTGGCATCCTCTCAGGGATATCTTTTCTTAAGGCTGTTGTGGGCCTCGTTCTTTGACAAAATTGGATGTCAAAACACATAAAGCACATCCTCTTATTAAGTGGCACATGAGGCTGCTGTCCCTTGTGTAGAAAGATTAGGGACATACATATCTGTTGAATAAATGAATGGATTCATTCATTCCAGAGCAGAATGTGTGGTGACTAATTGGCCCTCTGACCTTGGAAAAATGGCTATCTTCCCCTGTGCTTACATGATTTCTGTTGCCCTGAAACTCTGGAATTCTTACTTTCTCCAAAGTTTCTAATCCTGTGTCTATTTCCTTCAACTCCTTGTCTTCTCTCTATTGACCAATGGCGTATAGTTGTGAAATCATACCTGTGATAGGAAGCCTGGGGAGACAGATGGAAAGACCATGGGTTTTGAAGTCACATCATCCTAGCTTAAAATTTGGTAAATTGTTGGCTGGCAGCCTTGAGAGAATTACTTAACCTCACACAGCCTGTTTCCCTACCTGAAAAACGGGAATACTGATAGAGGTAGTCTATGTACATGGTCTAGGAACAGGCGTTTATGTTACTAAATGCTCCCTTGGCACTTCCTGTAATACATCAGATGCTTAGAGCAGTCCCTCTAAACATCTGATGTACCAGTGAAGTAGTTGCTCTTACCATGCCCATTTTACAGAGGAAGCAACTGAAGCATAGAAGGGTTAAGTAATTTGACCAGGGTCACACAGTGGCAGAGCCAGGATTAAAACCTAGTGAGGCTAGCTGTAGATTCTGTGCTCTCAACTACTCTTCAAAGCTGCCTTCTGTAATGGTAGCTAACATTATTATTATTATCAATTATTATTATTATTATTATTATTATTATTATTATTATTGCCATGATCACTATTATTATCATTATTACTAAAACCAGAGGCACATGGAAGACCTGGTAGCAAGTGGAGATAAATGGCCCATATGGTGCTAGTTGGAAAGCGTGACTGAGGCAAGGCCAGTCCCTCCCTTTTTACTCTTATCGCAAAGCCTGTGGCCAAACTCCGTCCCAGAGGAGCAGCCCAAATTTGATGCCTCAGACAGCATCTTCAGTTCTGTTAATTGATGTGTTCATGCAGCCCAAATGCTCAAGACTGCTGTAGGTCATTACATTTTCTTTTCGTCATTTCAAAAACACATGTATTCTTTTTAAAAAAATTTAAAATCATTGGGGTGACATTGGTTAATAAAATTATATAGGTTTCAAGTACACAATTCTATAATACATCATCTGTATATTGCATTGTGTGTTCACCACCCAAAGTCAAATCTCCTTCTGTTACCATATATTTGACCCCTTTTACCCTTTTCTACATTCCCTCCTCTCTCTACTTTCCTTCTGGTAACCACTAAACTGCTGTCTAACATACATGTATTCTTGATATAATGTTAAAATATTTACTCTTGTTAAGATCTTCACCATGTAACATGTTGGGTAGGACATCTTTTAGTGTAAAATTAATTTACAGAGGGAAAACATATTCTTATTAACAGATAGTTCTTTTAGTAGCCCTTCATTATATAGATGACAGTAACAAATTTGCTCTCCTTTTAAAAATGAAAATTGGCTGAGCCATTCTTAGAGAAGATAGCGACGTTTTCCCTTTTTAGAAGTGAGAAAATAATGTGAAATTATCATCAGGGAAAAATAACGAGAGAGAGAGAGAGAGAGAGAGAGAGAGAGAGAGAGAGAGACACCTGCTAGAGTTATCAGCTAAGTTTATTTGAAAGACATCCTGGCTTTGCCAACTTTGCTTTCCCCAACAGATGTCCCTGAAATCAATGGGAATCAGGGATTTCAAAACAGGGAAGTAAGTGTTTAGCTTAGCCAGATGCGCAGGCGAAGGAAAAGCACGGCAGTGGCAGTCTCAGATCAAGGTCTGTTGCTCCACTCAGAAAACAAAGACTGACACAATCACAGATGATTTTGATGTCGTTCTTGGTGAAAGAACATAAAACCTTACATGTCTTCATTTTCTAAAGACTGATCAAAAAACATAATTTAGTTAAACTTTCAATGATTTGTTAGCGTAATGCATTTCTTATCAAGAGCTACCCATATCTATTAGGTTTGTGCAAAAGTAATTGCTATTTTTGCAATTATTTTTAACCTTGTAAGCCGCAATTACTTTTGCACCAACCTAATAGAGACATTGGAAAAATCAGTTTAAAATGGTGAAAAATTCCTGAACGGTGTATGTGGCTATTTCTCTTCTTTCCCCTTCCTAATTATAGTATTTATAGAGGAACACATCCAGAATATTTGTAATCCTTCATAAGTGCTTGGATGTTTTTATCCTCCAACCTGGAAATATGTGAAAGTAAATGCATCATGTAAACTCTGCATAGGATTACATCCTTTCATGGACTTACATTTGGGACTAAATAAAAAGTCTCTGGCAAATTTCATGAGGTTCTTCAAGCACAAGGCACCCTTATATTTGAATTTCAATGAAAGGAACAGAATGAAGTTACATAATCAAAATTTTAATATCTAGTTTTAATAGTACCGCTTTACATGAGACAAGCAATAGCATTTGGTTATTTAAACAGGTAACAAAAAAATTTAAGAAACAAAGGTAGGAAAAAGATTTTTAAAGGTTGAAATCCTGAACGGAGACTCTGCCACATAGATTTAGGCAGCAGGGTAGACTTTCCACATCTGAAATTCCGGCCACTTTCCCAGTTACAAGAAAGAATGCTATTATATGTGCACGTCTTAATAATCCAGTTCACTAGAGTTTTTTTTTCTCTTTATCCTTCCTCTAATTCTAAAATAAGCTATTTTCAAAAGCCTAATGTTGCAAGCATGGAAAAAAAAAAGACACATGTATTGATAATCTGAGATTGATGATTTTTTTTTTTTTTTTTTAAAGAATTGGTATGTCAAAAGCATATGCTATGCCCCATGGCCAATATGGAAATGTCAGGGGTTTAATTGGCAGCTGTGAATAGCAGCACCTGCAAACAGCTCAGGGCTTGTTCCTGTGGTCTGGCAACATTCTTACTTTATGCTTTAAATAAAGGCTTACTCACTGGGACAGAAATAACTGACAACGGATGATTGATGATTGCCCATCACGCAATGGCTGACATCTACCATTCACCAGGACCGTTTTCGAGTGCATGTTCAGATTTCATTAACAAGGGCATGACATTCAGGAGCTGTCGCGCTACAGATGGCTAGTCTGTAACCTAGTTCAGAAGCCTTAGAAGAAACCAAGTTTTGTTAACCTAGAAAAATAGAGCAGTGGGGATTCAGTACACCCTAGGAAGATGATTTTCAAAATCCTCCTTTCGTTTTTTCTGCTTGCTATGTGGCTTTTGTGTTCTGAGAGTTTGTTTGGTTTCAATATCTGATGGCCCTTTACATTTCTCTGGTCCTTCTTCCAAGCTGGCTTTGCATTTGAAAGATATGATATGAGGAAGAGGTATACTGAAGGAGTTATATTTCTAATTACTAATTTATAACACTCTGATGTCCGGGGCCTATGTAAGCTTGAGTAATATTTACTATTTCATGTAGGAGGGGCAAAGAAAGTGTAAAGAAATAAATCCACCATGCAAACAAATGACTAACATGCTTTTCTGCACCTGGAAATCCGTCAGCCCACAGTGGGCCTCTAGGTGCAGCCAAAAACACACCAGCAAATGTGGTATATTGGAAAGAGCTCTGACGTAGCAAACCTTTCAAAGTAAAAACTGCTAAATTAAAGTAGCCTTGCACTGCTCAAAAAACCCGGAGTATCTCTAGGTTGGTATATTCCAGCATGATGCTAATACTTAGCTTTAACTTTTCCCCCTTTCTTCTCCCCAAGGCTATTTTTGCCCAGCAATAATTTTGTGCAATACACATCTGCCTTGAGTCCTTTTTTTCCTCCAATTACAGTTTGATCTTCTTTGATGCAGTTGTACATCTTTTCAATTTTCAGTGACTGGGCCATGGGGTTTTTGTGGTCTACCTTTTGGACAGTGACAGTTCTTACATGCAGTTTTAGGAGAGTGATGGGTCAATAGTCCTAAGTAAGTGTGTCTTCCCCTTGAATTTTGCTCAGGGACTAGGATTTCTTCTGCAACCACTTATGAACTTAATTCTACAAATAGTGGCACTATAGGCATCTCATTAGCCAGACTTCAATAAAAGAGCTCATTTGTTTGTAGCCCTGAGTCTCACCATACTCTCCTGAGGGAAACACAGCAGACATCAGCACCATTTCACAGCTAGGAAACTGGACCAAGGGAAGCCAAGCAACTGGTCCCGCATGGCTCACATTTAGCTAGCACAGAAACATCTATGAGTATCCAACACTCACACCTGGCACTGGGTGGACTTCCCACGGGGCTGTTTGGCTACTAAGGATTGTGGACTGTATGGCACATCACTTGTTTATTGTGGTCTTTGACCAATGTGCAACCATAGCCAGAGAATGGCTGCCTTGTCAATGTCCTAATTCAACCTAAACTATTTTGTGAGCACCAGGGAACAAGGATAGAGTCCCCAGCATGTGCAAAAGGCTATGCTAGTTGCCATTCAGTACATTACTGCAAAATAAGGGAGGTCTGCCTTGCTTCTGAAATTGCTACCTTTGAATATGCATTCATCTAGTTGACTTTCCAAATCACTTTTTTTTTTTTTGGCTCTAAAATCTACTGTCTCTCTTTTTGTTTAATTGCATTCAGTTTTACAGACTATCCCAGGAAGAACAGCTAATTATAATATATTTCAGCCGAGAGAGAGAGATCGAGAGAGAGACAGGTGTTAGCTAAGATGTAAGTCCTACTTTTAGCCTAGACAATTAATGCAGTTTAGCTGCATCTTAGTGTAAAGTCACCAGATGAGGCAAGCATGGTTTCATCATTTGAGGTTTTCCTTTGTTTGCAGAGGGTCACATGACTACAGATTTGAAGTTTGAGATTATAAAATGACAATAATGATTGAGTCATGGTCTTGTGTACAAGAAAACCTGGTTCATCTGTAAATCCAAATGAATTAGACATGGAAAGTGGCTAAGATTGTTTGGATAAACAGTCAGACTCTTTAGTGTTGATTTGTGTCTATACCTTTGCTAGCTATGGGACCTTAGGCAAGTCATTTAACTTCTCTGCTTCTAGTTCTTTATCCAAAAATTGGGGAAATACCAGTATCAACCTTTATGAAGATTAAATCAGGTAAGTTATATAACACACATCACAATGCCTGGGACATGGCTGGTGTGACGCAGGGAGTCACGCGGGGTCACAGCTCTTGCTCCTCATATAAGAACACAGGACATGGTGAGGCCAAAAAGGAAGACCAATGGAGCCGTGTATAGGGGAGTCATACCACTATATTCTCGATGGTGGCTGGGTTGGAGTCACAGGAAGCAGGAGCCACATGATCCGCAACGCGCCGTCCACTTCTCTGCCAACCAACCTCACTTGCTAACTACAATCTGCCTCTCTGCAATCCACAATCCACAATCCGTGCTTGCTAGCTCAGCCACCATCCACTGCTAGCGTAGCCACGACAGTTATATTAGTGGCCAATGGCTCACTGGTTACAGCTGACAAACAAATAGCCACAGCTGATGGCCATTTACTACCTGAACCAACACCTTTCCACATGAGGCTGAGAGTCTGGAAACTACACTCCTGGCTCTGTCCCCACAGCTAGGTATACAAATTCTTATTTTCTGAGAATAATTGTGTTGTAAAAAGCTAAGATCTCTGGGACAACAGACAGAGACAGTGAGGACTGAAATGAGAGAAATATCCAGAAGCAAATTCTCAAACAAATGCTAGCATTTCAGAACATACTTGAAATAAATGGTTGCTCTTGAGGTGAGTGGGTTCCTCCAGGGTTAAGATCATCTTAGTTTCCATGAACACGGCACTTACAGTCAAAATATCCGATCATTTCTGTGAAAATAATCTTCAAATCGTTCTGACGTGTTTGTGTGTATCTCTGTGTGTGTTAGTGTATATGTTTCTTATAGGTTTGGAAATAGTACAGGGTAGTATCACATAGACCAAACAACTGAATAATCTAGTGAATTTTCCCCTTTCCAATGGGTTGTTTTGGCCAGGGCCAGTTCTGGCCCAAGTTTGTTGACTATAATTTCTGAGCTGCCCTCATAGAACCTCCAAGGAGGTTAACCAATTTTTTCCAGAAATCTGCCAAGTACTGGGATGCATGGTAGACCATGCCTCTTCCCTATCTCTGGAATGAAGTAAACATACAGGCAGAATCTGAGTATTAGTTGGAAAAAATATCATTTCTAGTGATGAGTAATTGAAAACAATTGTAAGACTACCTCTAATATCTCCATTAGTGTATACCAGCCATCTTTGAATGCTGCATTGAGGTTCTTTGCTATAGATCAAAGACATCCATGGCTCACTCTTCCATGCTCTTCTAAATATTATTCCCTGTGCACAAATCATCTTCCTCTTGTGACCCTTGAATGCTACTATTCATATTTTAAGATCCAGCTTAGGTTGACTTTTCCCTTGACTTCTCGAGAAAAAAAAAAAATGTCACTCTATCCTCTGGACGATTTTTGTACAGATACAAATGAGATTTTATATGCATTACACTGTATGACATTTCTTTGTTTTAGGTCTGTTTCCTTTTCTAGACAATAAGTGTTTGAGAGTGGGGCCATTTCATTCATCTTTGACCCTCCAATCATTGTTATGGCCTTTGGATACAAGGTGGGTTGTAAACAGAGTTCTTAATGGTTTTATACTTAAGCATTCATCTAAACAACTATATGTGATCAATAAAATCATATAGAAGTAAAAGTTCTAGCTTGGGCAAAGGAAGCTCTTATTGAGAAGCATGCCTTAGACCAAAATAATTCATCAAATGCCTTTGACAACGCAACCCAAGCGATATTTGCTTACCATCCCCACAAATTCTATAACTCATCAAACCTTAATCGAGTAGAATCTTGGCCAGTTGATACTCACACTTGCAATCTTTAAAAATTATGTTGATAATGACAAAGGATTATAAGCGTTGAGCTTTTCAGTCTCAAGTGGCTCAGTCCCTTAGGTTGGAAAATTGCTCCAGTCCTATCCTTTTGTAACATAGTGTGTTTTGTGCTAAAGTGACTTCCCCTTATTTTGTGGAGGAGACCATCCAAAACAATTAATATGAACAAAATACCTAAAATAATTAAGGAGCAAACTTTGAGGACTGGAAAACAAATATGTGTCATCGCCGCTCATGATGAGTGTTGTTCTTATGGCTGCAGTGGGGCCCCCATGCCCTCAATACTCACCCCCTCAAGGCTTTTAGAGCAGAAAATGTCTCACAATTTTCATTAAGAACCGTTATATCAAGAGGACCATCATCCGGCTATAACAGATTGTTCTGGGTGTAATGTTTTTCAACACGAAAGCAAATGTTTCTTCAATCTTTTTTTTTTGTTGTTAAGGGAGAAAGTAGCTATTTTGAATGCATGTAAAATGCAAATAGAATGACTAGGGATGTTTGGGGAGCGCACATCCTAAGTCCAAAGCAGCTTTGATTTAAACATTGAAATTTGGCAAGTGATCAATCAACACTGGTTTCTAATTGCTTTTAGTGTCTTGACAAAATAAAAATGCTATTTTAATAGCAGAGACATTTTCCTTTGAAAAGTGGCTATGGGGCATGCACAGTTACTATAGGGGTGTTTTCCTCTGAATACATAATCCACATGCTCAGTTCCACACACATCTTCAGTGCTGTACTGCAAGCACTGTGATTGACATAAGGCATTTTAATTTAAAAAATGTTTTCCAAAGTGCCTAAACATATGTTTATGTGTTATAGTTATTGCATGGCATTAGATGGAAAACATACAAATTTTTTTTAAAAAGTTGACTCTGTGCATGGCCACACAATGGAATATAATGGAAACCAGGAAAGGAGAAGACTTGTGTCATTTCCTAGGCAAGGCAAGGCAAGAAAAGAAAAAAAAAAAAAACCTTTGAGAATTCAGTCATGTTAAAATTAGGAGACAATACTGACATAAGAAAACACACTCCGCATTAAGGCAGCAGAGTTCTTAATCACAGCAGGTCTAGACAGCTCCCACAGCTGTGTCTGCTCTCTCACAGAGTGATGTGTGGCCCTAGCTGGAGGGTGGCGTGAGCTCAGAAGGAATGTCAGCGTAGGGTCTTAATTGATTTCCTTCTGCCGGGTGTCTGTGTCACAGTGTGGTTTTGCATTTGCTGGGAGGCAGCTTAGTGGGAGAGCCTGAGGTGTACAACACCTCAACTCACCAAACCACAGGGCAAAGCCGTCACCCTACTGAGAGCACACACCTCCCTTCCTAGCACAGCAATCCGAGGCTCTGCCTTCCCTTTGGGCCAGTTTTCAGCTTATGGCCTGTCCTTTCTGTCCCAGCAGGGGTTTCCCTGGCTTGCTTGATGTGGAGTGCTTGGCCAAGACTGCTTTTTGTGGTGTGCCTTCATGTAACCCAAGAAGGGGTCTGAAGTTAAATGGCTATAAAGACCTTGTTCTTTATGCCTGCTGGCTCTGTGTGCTGTTTAACTGTCAGGATCACCCCTCCTCCCCATGTCCTGTGGGAATGGAGGTGACAGACATCTGATGGCTCTAAATGCAGACATCAAAATGCCTAAAAAGCACACTGCTAATAAGATACGTAGAACATACTCCATCACGGGGGGGCGTGTAGCTCTTCACCCATGGAGCCTGTGCCCCAATTATTTATGGTAACCAGTGAAGCTGGATCTGATCTAGTCTGTCCTCCAAAGGCAATAAAATCTCTTTCTTCTGAAGTACTGTGACACTGATGATTTGTCTATACCTGTGGTTCCCAATTCAACTGACAGGAACCTGGGCTTGTGATGGCCTTAGGGGAGAGTGGCAGGCAGGATCCAGTGTTGTCTCCCTGTTATCAGGCAAGTGGGGCATTATTTTGCTGAAAGCTTGAATTACCAATTGCAGTGACAGCCTATGAGAAACACCTTGGGGTTTGGGGGTGATAAAGTTAAAAAATGACCCTTGGGTAGAAAACTTGTTTAGGGCAGGAATGCAGTTTACTATAACCTCATTGAGGGCAGGAGCCTTTGGTCAGAAACAATATTTTACTACCCCTCCGTTGAGCATCCAAGCAAATTGTCTTCCAATTGTTTGACAAAATGGAATTTTTCAAAATAAAGGCTCCCATCCTTTCCACGCAGCCCAGAGGGCCTAGGAGTCTGGAAAACCAGCCTCTTGGTCCAACCTCGGGAAGCTAAAGAGTTTCCAAATCTTGGTATGTCCTCCTGAAGCTGCCATAGCATCGTTTGCCCCATTGCACTGAAAGACTAATGGAGGCAAGCTTTTTGAAATCGTGAAAACCACCTTTACAGGCTCCAGTTTACTCATCTGTAAAATGATATCACCAATGTGACAAGATGATTTCTAAGGCTCCTTCTGTTCTAACACAGACTGTGCTATGATTCTGATTATCAGTTTCTGGAAGGCTCTTTCTTATTGTTCTGAGATACTTGAAAGAATACATCTTGTATATTTAGAAGTTGAACATTTAAAATTCTCCTTAGACAACTGTTTCTTTCATGTGGTACACCATTTGCAAATGCCATTTGAGGCCAATTTCCTTTCTAGTTGGATCTGAGATGGATCATAGGGATTTGCCCCCAAATCTCCATCATACACACAAGCAAACCGAGGTCTGGGGGATTTATAACTTATCTAAATGCATCATTATCATCTTCATATTTACTTCATCTTCATTTTTTCCCCTCCAAATTTAATCTAGTAGGCCAAGCTGACCCGGGATAAGAATTTTTCAAATATAAATGGTCTAAATGTTACTTTACTTGGCACAACAAAGGCAGAGTTAAGTAATTTTTCCAAATCTCTCTTCAGACATGCCTTATAAGGAAGGTTTTCTTTCTAGGGGGATTTGGACTCTCATTAATCTATTTCTCCTTTCACCAATGAAATGAAAAATGGAATGAGATTATCAAAATGGATAGTCTGGTGTGAACCTGATAACATGCTTTTGAAAAGTGGTTTCCATTTGACATCAGTTAAGCTCCCCAGGCCAGCGCATCTCAGGTCTGCTACGTGAGGCCTGGACTTCACTCCCAGCTTGGACACAAATATGGTTGATTGGTTTCAAACGCCTCTCAAGCCAGTTGGAAGGATGGATGAATTCCGAGTGCAGTGAGTATTAAGTCATCTGCAGAACTATAAATATCCCCTTGCCCTATCTTATTCAGCACTTATACAAGGACAGTTTTGTACGGAATGCTTTTTCCTTAATCTAGATATATATTTATTCTAAATTTTTATTCCTTTTATATCATATATATATATTTTTTTACACATGGTATACAAGTTTAAAGTGAGCAATTTAGATATTCAAAATTTGACATGTCTTCGTTTGTGCCTTTTGGCACACATAATTATAGAATCCAACTTCTCCTTACCCGAGGATTTTTAACAATCTTGAAAGAGTGGAAAGTTCTGTGTTTCTAGCAATCACTGGAACAATGGCAGTTAAAACAGCTGACTTACTGCTTAAACATAGTCCTTTCAAAGCAATAATTCAGAATGTCTAGAGTCGCTTAAAGAAAAACATCAAACTCACAACAACCTACCTTACAATATTGCTTCACTGGTTGTGACAATCGTGCTTCTCATTAAATGTATGATTAGCAGCAGTGACTGAATCACCTTGTGGCAGATGCGGCCAAGATATGAATGTCATCTCTGTGTCTCACTCAATTAAAACATTTCTCCATACCCCTAACACTTTCCACCCCTCTCTCTCAAAATCAGATTTGTCAAGTAAATCTTGAAATAAACGGCTCTCTTCTGATGTCCTTTAATAACAGTGGAACCTGGTACTACTGGAATCATAAGCCATTTTGAGACGGTCTGTACTAAGCTAAACGCTTAGCCCTTATTCAGACTCAAAGTCCGTGACCAGATATTCTCATACCATAATGTGCAAAGAAAAAAAAAGTAACCAGGGAGCTGGCTGCAAAGATACTGCTTCAGTGGGTTCCGGGTAGGGCCCAGGGCACTGTACCTCTAACAACAGGCTCCAGAGTGAGTCTGATGACAATATCAGTGGCCTGAACTTTGAGAAGCAAAGAAGATCCTGCCATGGATACGTAGGTGAAAGGCTTTGCCCTGGACCTGCATCATGGTGCTGGCGGACCACGAACTCAATTCCTCATACCTCCCACAATATCCCAAGACACACAAAGACATTTGAATGCATTTCCTTTGTTGCACTGAAAAGGTCCAAAGTCTGGAGAGAAGTGACTTGTCTGAATTCATGAAACAAAAAGGGGAAGAGCCCACTGAGGAATCTGGGCCTCTCTGAAAGCACAGGCATCTCCCTTTGGTAGGAGGACTTTTTGCACTAAATTCCCCAGTGGAAGCACATGATAAATTGACGAGCAGTTGATGAGGCAAAAGGAGACAGTGGGTGCCAACTCGGGCCCTTTCCATTCCTGCCTGCTCAGCGTTGCTCAGTCCCCAGCCCACATCAGGGAGCTCTCTGCAATTCCCCTCGGTCTCACCATCCTTGCACCATTTGGTGTCTCCTTCAGCAGAGCTGCTTGAGATCTGTGACATTCTATTTATCCTTAAAGTCAAACTGTGGCGGAAAGGGTCCCTAATGTGGCAACATGGGGCCGACAAAGGGAAAAAACAAGTACCCACATGGGACCTGTCACTAGTTGCTCAGCTACGGTTGTGCAACTGCTACCTTTCGTGTGATGTGAACACACCCACTGCCCCTCAGCCTCCACTCCAGCACTCAACAGATACCTACAGTCCAACAACAGCAGACTGGTGGGCAAAGCAGATTCGCTGAGTGGGGGGATTTATTTTTAATCCATTTGGGAGCACTTGGGGAAAGATTCTGGGATTTCTTTCTTTAAGTGGTAGACATCTTGCTGTATTTCTGCCCACACCCCATTTTGCTGACTCAGAATGTTAATAAAATAAAGGCAGCTCGGAAGTGATGTCCAGGGTGTGGCTGACAACAAGGGTTTTAAAAAAGTTTGAATCTGGTCTAAAACGCAATTCCAGTACTTCTACTACAGGAAGACCAGAGGTGAAAATGACGTTTTCTACTCCCGGATCATTTCTTGGCTGAAGTGCTCCTAGCTCTTACTTTATAAATTCTCACTGTACACCCAAGGGAGGAGGAAACTCGTCATTTCTCCTACACTGGCAGTACTTCTTAAGTAAGACTACACTGAAGACTTAGCAATTACTTTGTTAATTAAAAAGTTTAGTAATAATTATTCATTCAATGTGATCAAATATTCATTATTCAAAATAACCATGGAATTGCCAAATCTCCATTCCAATTATTGCTTGACATAGCAAAAGAATTTAAAGACTAAGGGTGTGTGTGCATGTGTGTGTATACATACGTACAAGACCTACAAGACCGAACCACCCCAAAGAGATCTGCCCAAGGTCACATAATAGTTCCCTGCCATTTCCTTTATTGTCTGCCCTCAAATCCTCTTTTTGTAGTAAGCAAAGGAAGGGAAATGACGCTGGCTTCCAAATTTCATTAGAAAAGCTTCCATTTAAAACAAAACGCACTGCATATTATAATTGCAACCAGAACCAGTGAGGGCAGTGGTTTTCAACCTTGTGAGAACTGTGGGGCTTTTCTTAAATGCAGCTGACTTCAATGAATCCCCGGTCCTTCATCCAGCCTGTGGATTATAGGGTATTTTCAGAAAACAGTTACACTGTGCAAAACACAAAAAACACATTTAATGCCTTTTTTTTTTTTTGGTTAGCAAAATGTACGTAATTTTCTTAACCAAAAAAATATAGGGTAAGAATTCTGTGTTATCACAGTGAAGTGTTCTGTTTTCTTTAAAGTCCAAATTTGAGTTTGTATACACGAAACTGGAAAAACAAAAACACAACTCTTAATTCAAACCTGCTTTTTTTCTTTCCCCACAGAACGAGTTATTGAATTAAACTGTTATTTTGTTATGTTGTTGTTGTTTCAGACCTACTTGTGGATGTAAACATAGCTTCTGTCCCTCCTTGAGTTGCATAAATATGACAATGATGACAACTAACATTTACTGAATGCTTATCCTGTGCCGAGCCCTGAGCCTAGCACTTTACAATCATTAATTTATGTATGTGATCCTGCCTGGAGAACAGAAATTAGGATCTTCTTTTTACAAGTGAAGAATTTGGCTTAGAAAGGTCAAGAACTTGCCTAAGTTCACCCTGGCTGGGCGGTGGAAGAAGCAGCACATGCAGGGCCCAAGGCCTTCCCCACCATGCTGCACCATCACCTGGGTGAGATACTTCTGATTCACATGGAGGTTGTGAGTCTCCAAATCAGCTCTCCTGCCACCACCATTAGTTTAACCAAGGACACTTAGAAAATACTATAAAAAATATGGAATTCTCTCTTAAAATACTCAAATTAAGTTCAAAATCTATTTCCTCACACCCATGAAACTTGTAGAAAGTATCCAGTTACAGAGGAGTTATTGCCTTGGTCTTTGAACATTAATTACTCCCAGGACTCTGAGCCACACAGACAAAGCAAGAACGTAATGGAGAGCAAAGTAGAGGTTCAGCAGAGACAATACAGTTTTCTCCCCTCTTCTTCCTTGTTTCCCTTTTGATAGGCCTTGCCTCATCAAACAGAGCCAGGGATCTGTTTCACAGGCAAAGAACAGAAAAGATGGGGTGAGCATCTTTCTGAAAATGTTGTTTCAAGGCCTAGAGTTGAATACACCCACCAGCTTCCAGGCTGACTCCTCTGTTACCAGTACACACATATCTAAGACCAATGCTCTAAGAAGAATCCTGATCCCTTTCTTGGCAGTAGTCTGATACTCTTGTTGGATAGACCATTCAGCCTTTAGCGCCTCTGTTGGAAGCCAAGCTTTGGGCCTGTGGGACAGACCAGCTCCTTCTATCAGCAATGCGCTCTTAGAACACCAGGAGCGTTGGTGGCAGACAGAAAGATCCCAAATCTGTGTCTTACCTAACACCTCCAGGAGCTACAAATAAGGGACTTCTATTAGACTCATTACATTCACAATGCTCACCTGGAACACTGATTGTGTTCCTAAAATAATTTCCTTTTATGTATGTAGAATTGGAACTTTTTCCTCACAATTCCCATGGCCTGTTCCAAGATTTTTCACAGACTTGCTATACCTAAAAGATTCTTTCTCTTTGCAGTTTCAGAGATGGGACTAAATACATCATCCATATTTAACAATCTCATATTTTTTGCACAGTGCCAAGAGATGGAATCATTTCCCCCTGATAAAAAGAAGCATACCAACTGGAATTCTTCAATTGCTTTTCCTTTTAGATCCACGTGAAAAAAATAGTTGAAAGGGGTGTTTCAAAATGCACAAAGAAGGTGCGAGATTTTCCATCAGAGATGAAGTATTTGATACGATCATAAAAGAAATCCTCAAAATTAAGATTTCTATTTTAATTCCAGCTTTGGATAGCCAACTGTCTACATACAGGCAGAGGAAAAGAAATGCTATGACGGATTTTTTTAAAAATTTAATGAGGGTAACTAATCTTTTTAGAAATTTTCTGATATGCACACAGGATATATCTATATCTATATCTATATCTATGTTGTTATAGATATATATCTATCTCCATATATATATCCATATAAATATATATGGATACATCTTCAGCTGAAGTAGCAACAGTGACCTCTAGTGTGTCTTCTTAATTTTCTCACTCCTCAACTTCAATTCATTGTTTTTTTAACCTCTAGGGCATTATTTCAGCAAAATTTTCCATTTCCTATTTGGTCTAATTTCTGTATTGAGTCTATATGCTGAGAACTGATTCTTAAGAGAACTTCTTTGATCCTAGTAACATATGATAAAGTAATTGTGCCTTCATTAATGACTGTAATTACAGTACATAAAGCTGTCATTTACATGAATAATCACCCACCCCACCCCCCAAAAGGCCAGCTTTATTTGCAAGATGAACTTAACTTTGACTGAACAACTCTTTGAGTTCTCAGCCAAGAGCATCCATACCACACGTAGTCATGTATTGTTTGCAAGAGTGCTCATTTCTCTTTGATGAGACCCCTAGTTCTTTTTATTGAAATTAATTTAAGAGGAAATCAAAGAATCATTCTGATGGGCAAAACATCATTTTGGTATTTCAGTATTTTGGGTTTTGCCCTAGATGTGTGCTGATGTCAGACAGAACCCACAAGAATGTAGTGCTGCGGCTCTGGCAGCTTATGTCAGCACTTCTATTCCAAGTTTCTCTTTTCAGGAGTTTATAACATTGCAATAAAATTTATTATGGGCTGGGACTTGGCATACGGGAGCCTGGGCTCACACTGTAAAGTAGTTTGGAGGTTTCTTTCTTTCCCTTTTTTTCCCCAAGCAAGTGTTCGAATCTGTTGTGTCCTGTCTCCCTTTAGAGAGAGTTCAAAATAAAAGTCTGGTCAGATGGACGTGGCTCCCCCTTGGTCTGCATGTTAGAGGCAAATGAAAAGTATCCCTCTACCTGCTCTATGGCAAACTCTTTTTAGGATGCTTTGGAAAGGGGGAAAAAAGCTATAAAGGAGTAAATGTTTCCTGTAAATGAAGGAGGCCCTTCAGATTGCAATTGTTGGAAAAGATCCTTGAGGAAAGGAGAAGGAGACATGAAAAGGTATTCAAGATTGTTTTCTGTAATTGGGTGGTCTTCAGTGCCCCTCAACAGCTGGGCTTGTTGGCAAACAAAAAACATGCTCCAATCTGTAAACTAAGCAAGGCATAAAAATAAGCATCACCCCCAGGTTAAAAGCAAAACAAAACATGCAGACACACAGACCCATGGAGAATCAGACAGGAGGATGTATGTGTAAGTAAATCTGTTTTGTAATGTAGCATATATAAAATATATACTATGTACTATATATTTATATGTAATATATTCTCATCATGCATGCCTCCCTTGTTATTGTCTTCTTGTTATTGCCCCTGAGAGCTGTGTCTCAATGATAATTCTGAGACGGCATCTATCCAAAGGGAAAAAAAAAAAACAATTATATCAGAGAATTGATGAATCCCACGGGAAGAAATTAATTAGAGCTGTAAATAGCTCAATCAAGAATTTCAGAGTTGGAAGGAGCAGTAGAGCTTCGCTTGACCAACCTCCCTCCCTGGCAAGTGAATAAGGCCCCAAATGTGAACTTACCCATGGTTAGAGCTGATGTCCAGCTACAACACACTGTATATCCTCACAAGTCGTTTATGGCCAGCATGTGTTCTAATGAGACAGTGTGCTGTCTATGGTAGCCAACGGTTCTTGGACACTGTTTAATATCACCCCTGCTTGTGGCCACATAGCGAGTGTGTAACAAGCCGCTCAGTCCTGTGTTTCTCTGCCAGTGTTCCAAAATTGTTCAGACTCAAAACTTTGTATCTTGGCAGATGGACAGAAGCTTTCTTAACCAGTCCCTGTTAAACCGCTTTGCAGGATTAGACCCCCCTGATTAGCCACTGTTCTCTAGTCACTGCCTAAAACCAGACTTTTGGTGGTGAGCATGCAATACAGTATACAGATATCTAATTATGATGCTATACACCTGAACTTTATGTAATGCTATTAACCAATGTTACCTCAGTACATTTAATAAAAAAGAAACAAAAATGGCTGCAAGGTGAATACGAACGGCTCCTCACAGTGGGCCTGAATGTACACCTGGAACCAACTGCATCTGTACTGTGTTTCCAAACCTCCTTATGTCATCGTGCTTTGTAATATAATTATGTCATTTAACCAAACATTATATAATCAGACAAACTATGAATGTAGAAAGAGTTATACCCATGAAAAATTAAGCGAAGTGCTTTGGAACGACTTGATATAGGTGAATTTTTTTTTTGTTTTTTAAAGTAGGCCGTTGAAATAGGAGTGGGTAAGACAACTGTAAAAGATTAGAAAAAGCTGTAAAAAATGTAGACAGCTTTTTGGCAGCCGAATTGCTTTGCAAGTGTCATTAAGATTTCTCAGAGAAACCCCAAACTGGAAATTGTAGAAATGCGTCCTGGATCTGGTTTATACAAAAAAGATGCCATGGAACTCCAAAGAGCATCCAGACAGAAGGAAGCAACCTCACTCCTGCCTCAACAGATGTGAAGTGGGCGTGCATTAAAAGAGATGTTTAAGTGTAACATCATCTAAAATCATTCTGCACTTGAACTAACTTTGGATTAATTGATTAACAAGTGGTTTTACCATGTCTGATAAGAGGACTTTTCCACTACTTTTAAATCTGCCAGCTTGGTAGGATCCCACAGAGGACCCTGCTGTCTTCAGTTCTGGGTGTGTGTGGCAGGGGTGGGGGGGTGAAGGTTGGAAGCAATGGAAGCAATGGAAGGTGGCGAAGCTTTTGAAGAGGAAACCATGATAAATTTGGGTAGTTCCCTTACAAATGATGTAGATTTAGAAAGCAGCTGGAGACATCAGTCAGTGGACAATCAGAGCAAATTCACATTTGAATGACTTATTCAGAGTAACTCACTTGGAGGACAAATGTGTTGCTCCTGAAGGTAGTTTGTATAAGCACATATACAGATTCCTTACCGGCACTCTATTCCCTCCTCTTTCTGCCCACTTCCAGAGTATTTACGGACAGGAAAATGCAGACAGGAAAATGCAGACACGTCGGGGCAGGTTATTTGCGAGGTTGTTTTATGTCTCCCTTTTATCTGCCTTTGCAGCCGCAGGAACGTTCCGTGGGTCAGATTTGCCAGAATCTTATTTTCCCCAGCCGTTAATCGGCGAGGTCTCTCCCATTATCCTCCTTTAGTGTGTTCATAAAAATGTTTTGAGTCCCTGCAATGGAGGCATGTACTGCCAGATATGGTTTCGACTGTCCTAACGGAGTCACCACAGTGTCTTTTAAAGATGTAATTTGATTGATTGGAGCACAGTTCTTCCTTAAAACCATTTTGGCTTGAAAAAGCTTGAGTTGGGGATGAAGGGGTAATGTTCAGTTTGCATCCTCTGGCTTTTGTCAATTTGTGTCAGACCTTAATGTAATCTTTCCTTTTTCGTATAAATAACATGGAAGTTCTCCATTTTAAAACAACTAAAGAAATTAACTTTTATTTTTAAATCCAAGGAATGAATGTATCAGGAAAGAGAGCTTCTTGCCTTTATATGTCTTTTGAATTCACAGTTTCAGTTCTTCCGTTACTTAAAGGTAATATTGAAGAATTTGTGAGGTATTTTTGATATTTTTTGATATTTTGACATGTCCGTCTTTAAATGTTCTTTGTTATTTTGAGGAAGAGGAATAATATACATGGGGGGAAAACAGGAGAAATCTTAACGTTATTTATGATCACTTCAAGCATCTCATGCCATTGGTAGCTTTTTTTTTAGAGTTTAAAGAATGATGTCACTATATCCAAGGGAGCTAGACACTAGTACTACAGTGCTAAAGTTGATAGAGATGTTCACTGCAGTATTATTTAAAATAGTGAGAAAATTCAAAACAACATGAGTGTCTGTTAACTGGAAATTGGTTAAATAAAAATGATGAAATAGCAATGCAACAATTATCCATACTCATCGATATTAGGTGTCCATGATTTTTTTGAATGAAAAAAAGCAGGTTAGAAAATAAGAAGTAGGGTATGATCCTGTTTACATAAAATTACATATATATCTCTGCATATATACTTATATATCTCTGCATATATACTTATATTTACTTATACATACCTATCTATCTATCTAGAGAAAGAGAGAGAAATTTGAAAGGGTAGACACAAAAATGGTAATAGACACAAAAATAGCCTACCTTTGGATGATGGTATTTAGATTTATTATTATTATTATTATTATTATTATTATTATTATTATTATTACTATTTTAGCTATGAAAGAAATGAAAGCTTCTTGAAAATAATACAAAGGATACCAGTTGGGGTACACTTGGACCACATTACGGTCGATACTACTGATTGGCTGACTCAACCATTTATTCCTGACCCCCATCTCAATTAGTACCTTCCTCTATTCAGATTGGAAGAGGGAAATACTTCCCCAGCTCTCCTTATAACTAGGAGTGGTCATACGACATAATTCTGGTGATAAGACAGAAGTGAAAATGTATTGGGGTCCAGGAGATTCTAAGAAACTGTTGACTTTATTGTCTAATGACTCGGCAGCCACCGCATACCAGGCATAAGGGAAAGCCAAGATCATCCCAGAGATGCCAGTCCTGTTAGTATCAAGCCTTGGAATCAAGGCGAGCCACTATCTGCAGCTTTCTTGTTATGAGAGAAAAACTAACTTCGCTGTTTTCGGTTTGTCAGGTAAGTACTTGCAGCTGAAATCATTCCTAATTGGTTAGGAATAAAACATGAAATCACCTTTCCATCCCTCCATCAGTCCAGTTGTCCAGAGTTGACTGTCCTAGACAGCATTTTCACCCCAATCTCTCTCTTAATCTCACTATGTTTGTGCATGCGTACATGTGTGTATATGTATTAATATGTTTGCATATGTATATATAGTTACATACCTTGTTTTCTAAAACTAGAAATATATATTTAAATCATTCTATAACTTCCTTTTATTTAAAATAAAAAGAGCATGGTTACCTTTCTATGTTAGTTCATATAGCTTAATCATATTCTTTTTAAAAAATATTACTGAGATATAATACCTTTTCATACAATTCACCCATGTAAAGTGTACAATATAATACTTTTTTTGTACATGCAAAGTTGTGCAATTATCATTACAATTTATTTTGGGACATTTTTATCACTCTCCCCTTCCTCAAGAAAACCTGTATCCACTACCAGTCATTTACTATTTCCCTCTAGTCTTTCAGCCCCAGGCAACCACTGTCTTATTCTTTAACATCTGCTCAGTTTTCTGTAGTTTGACCTAATATAATTCAATTATTTTTGTACTGATAACTACTTAGGTCATTTGCAGTTTTTCACCATTACAAATAATGCTGTGATAAACATCCTTCTATACTTCCTCCTTCACACTTCATTACATTGCTTCCCTTTTCTACTTGAATATATTCCAGCTTTAGAATCAGGGGAGGGAACCTATTTACATTACGAAATGCAGGTCGTGGCCTGCAGAGAGGCACTCAGTGGGCAGGCTCCAGTTTGGGCTCTACCTGCCAAGGAAGGTGTGTGTTCTGGCACAGGCTGCATGAGCCCAGGGAAAGGGTGCTTTTGGGTAATGGGTCTCCCCAGAGGGCTACTGTGTTGCAGATGGCCTATCCTGACAGGGCATCTTTCAGTTCCACAGAGGCAGGGCCCTGGGGCGGGGGCAGTAGTTGAAGGTGGCATTGGCTTCTTGAGGGTTTGGGGGGGGGCCTGCAGCTGTTGTTGAGTCTTATAGACCATGATAAGGAGTTTGGATTTTATTCTGAGTGTGACAGAAAGCCACTGAGATCTTTTGGGCAGGGGAATAGTATGGTCTGCTTTTTATTTTATAGAGATAACTCTGGTTGCTACATGGAGAGCTGACTGCAGGTCAAGAAGAGTGAAGGTAGGAAATCTGTTAGAAGGCTATTGTAGTGAGCTCAGTGAGAGATGGTTTCAACCTCAGGAAACTCAGAATTTAGGAGGAGAGATAAAGTATATATAAGTTACCACAATACAAGCTAAAAAGTGATATATGTCATAAAACAATCACATAAAAGAGTCACGTAAAGTGCCGTTGAACCTCAGAGGTGGGAAGGATTATTTTCAGCAATGATGGTCAGGAGTGGCCTTCTGATTAAAGAGTGTAGCTGGGTCTCGAAGAATGGGTAGAAAAGGACTTCTGGAAGTAGGAAAATGGAAAGGTTGGTAGGTAGATGGAGCGTTCAGGAGGGAGGCACTTCTTATTCTCTATAATATTTACTGCTTATTCCTTAGGTGCTGGGCACTAAGCAAGGTCATTTGAAGTGAGAGGGCCCAGCCTCAGATTGGGGCTCTAGGTTCTGAGAAAGTGGACCGGTACTCTGGCAAATACCCGAGACTTTGGGTCCCACTGTAACTTTCTTCTAGAAACGAAGCATTCCATTAAGTCATGAGAGTGGGCTAAATGGTGGCCCTCGAGGATATACAAGCAAACCTCGTTTTATTGTGCTTCGCTTTATTGCACTTTACAGATGTTATATTTTTTACAATTGAAGGCAAGACCCTCCACTGGCAGAAACATTACAGCTCGCTTTATTGTGATACTTGATTCATTGCAGTGATCAGGGACCGAACCTGCATGTCTCCGAAGTATGCCTGCATTCACTTCCTAATTCTTAGAACCTGTGATTCTTACCTTACGTAGCAAAAGCTTGCAGGTCATATGGCAAAAAAATGTGATTAAGGATCTTAAGAGCAGGAGCTTTTCCTGGATTATCTGGATGGGCCCTAAGGGCAATCACACGCAACTTTCTAAGGGGGATACAGAGAGAGATTTGAGATAGACACACAGAGACACAGAAGAAGAGGAGGCAAGGAGGCAGAGACTGGAACACAAGCCCAGGAGTGCTGGCAGCCACCGAAAGCTGAAAGAAACAAGGACCAGATCCTCAGAGGAAATAATGGCTTTGCTGACACTGATTTCAGTTCAATCATACTGATTCCTACTTTCTGACCTTCAGAACTATGAGATAACAAGTTTATGTTTATTTTAAGCTACCAAGTTTGTGGTTACTTGTTACAACAGCCACAGGAACCCAACACAGTCACATACATGCTATATGTGAATGCATTCTATGGAAAAGTTCAAGATGCACTGGCGTATTATTCCACCCCACTCAAGGGAAATATTTGCATATTTTACAAGGACCCTTTGGAAACTCAATGCCTTAACTCAAAAGTGTAACCTTAGTAAGAAGTATTGTCAGGTGAAGGGAAAGATATTTTGAGTTAGGAGCAAAAGGCTAATTTAGTGCCATTACAATGATAACCTTAAGGCGACCGCTGCCTTTTTTATTTAAAGCCACCGGTAAGTTTTGATGGATTTGAGGCCCATCTGAATCATGTGACATTGAGCAAGTCATTTGAGGACTTTTCATTTCAAATATTCATCTCTAAAATGGAGAAACTAATTCTTACTTCAAAAGTAGGATTTGAATATTAAAGAGTATAATATAGGTTACTGCATTATGTAAATTGTAACATATTATGAATTCAGTAGCATTATTATTATATTTTCTGTGCATGACACCTTGAAGGTTTCAGGTTGAGGAGACAAATGACATCCTAGGTTACCTCACTGGCTTTTTGTGAAGCTGAAACAAGGGCAAAGTAATTGCTTCCATTCATGAGGGCATATCAGGTGACAAATATTGTGTGAAATAACTCACTTCATGCTTAGAACAACTTTTGGGGGTAGGTATTATAACCCCCATTTTATGGAAAATAAAAAAAAAAGATTATATTTTGGAGGGCTTACACAGTCCTGGCACATAGTAGGTACCTGATACTAAATTTGGTCCCCATCGGGCCCTGCAATTTCTGCCTCAGCTCTACACTAGGCCTCTTGTTTTGCTCAGAGCAAATTAAAAAGGACCATGATTTGAATCAAGTGATGATTTTTCTGCTGCTTTGCTGTAGAGCTTATTTAAAAAAGTAAGTACCTGCCATGACGCAAGTGAATAACCAGGCACAAACTTCCACTGGGGGCCGCCCAGTTCCTGAGGTGGGTAAATTAACAGAACCGAAGATCTCTGTATTGTAGTTGCTTGATCTCCCGTGAAGGTTCTAGAGGAGAATTATGCCTGTCTCAGCTTCCAGAAGCATTCCTCAAGCTTCCCTTTCTTCAAGCACAGGAGAGGAAGGGCTGTGGGCAGGACCTCCCATCACCCACACTTTGTAAGTTAATTATCATTTTAGGTAGCTGGCGGCCCTCCGGCTTTCCTTCAGGGCCTCTCTAGACAATGTTTTGGAAGTGCATCAATTATCTCAGTAATCCCTTATATTATTTATCTTCAAAATACCCACTTAATGGAAGTTAAACTCCGAACTCACGTCATGTCAAGTGACCTGTGTACAGAAGAGAGGCTTGGATTTCCGGGTTTTGGGGGTAAGAATGGGTTGTACTTTGGTACTCAATGAGTCACAAGATATCAGGCAAGTACATTTTGGCACAATAGGTGGATTTTTTTTCTTCCAGGCAGAACACCGAAGGAGTCTTTAGTGAAATGCACTATCAGTTTATGAGGAAAAATATACCACATCAATGCATTCAAGAAAAATACACTACGTCCTCAACAATGATCCTAAGAAGGACTTTAGATCCTAACACTAGGGGGATGCTAGATGCCTGTATATTTGTGAGAGTTAGGAGGAGGTAAGACAAAGAGAGAGCATTAACAAGAGAGGGTGAATAAAGATGAATAAGAAAAGGCATGTGATATTAGGGAAGGAGAAGCAATGTCCAAAAATAATGATACTCCCGGGGATAAC